>NC_054467.1:270903550-271073080 GCF_017639515.1 Carcharodon carcharias
CTCGCCCACTCCGACTCTCACTCACCCACTCCAACCCTCACCCTCACCCACTCTGACCCTCGCCCACACCGACCCTCACCCTCACCCACTCTGACACTCACCCTCACCCACTCCGACCCTCACCCTCACCCACTCTGACCCTCACCCTCACCCACTCTGACACTCACCCTCACCCACTCTGACCCTCACCCTCACCCACTCCAACCCTCACCCACTCCGACCCTCACCCTCACCCACTCCAACCCTCACCCACTCCGACCCTCACCCTCACCCACTCCGACTCTCACCCTCACCCACTCCGACTCTCACCCTCACCCACTCTGACCCACACCCTCCCCCACTCCGACCCTCACCCTCGCCCACTCCGACCTTCACCCTCACCCACTCCAACCCTCACCCTCACCCACTCTGACACTCACCCTCACCCACTCCAACCCTCACCCTCACCCACTCCAACACTCACCCTCACCCACTCTGACCCTCGCCCACTCCGACCCTCACCCTCACCCACTCCGACCCTCACCCTCACACACTCTGACACTCACCCTCACCCACTCTGACCCTCACCCTCGCCTACACCGACACTCACCCTCGCCCACTCCGACCCTCGCCCACTCCGACCCTCACCCTCACCCACTCCCAATCTCACCCTCGCCCATTCCAACCCTCACACTCACACACTCTGACCCTCACCCACACCCACTCCGACCATCAGCCTCACCCACTCTGACCCTCACCCTCACCCACTCAAACTTATCCTCACACACTCCAACACTCACCCTCACCAACTCCAACTCTCACCCTCACCCACTCAAACTCACCCCCACCTACTACAACCCTCATGCATTCCAAATCTCAAACTAACCAACTCCAACGCACCCTCACCCAATCCAACACTCACCCTCACCCACACACACAGATAGAAACACACACACACACAGACACAGATAGAAACACACACACACTCACACAGATAGAAACATGCACACACATACACACACAGATAGAAAAACACACACACTCACACACATAGAAACACACACACACTCACAGCTAGAAACACACACACTCACACAGATAGAAACACGCACACACTCACACAGATAAAAACAAAAAAACACATTCACACAGATAGAAACATGCACACACACACATACACACACAGATAGAAACACGCACACACACACACACACAGATAGAAACACACACACACTCACACAGATAGAAACACGCACACACACACACACAGATAGAAACACACACACACTCACACAGATAGAAACACGCACACACACTCACACAGATAGAAACACGCACACACACACACACACACACACAGATAGAAACACACACACACTCACACAGATAGAAACACGCACACACATGCACACAGATAGAAACACACACACACTCACACAGATAGAAACATGCACACACTCACACATTTAGAAACACAAACACTCACACAGATAGAAACACATAGACTCTCACACAGATAGAAACACACACTCACTCACACAGTTAGAAACACACACACACACACACACACACAAACAGATGGAAACACACACACACTCACAGATGGAAACACACACACACTCACAGATAGAAACACACACACTCACAGATAGAAACATACCCACACACTCACACAAACAGATAGAAGTACACACACACACTCACACACACAAAGAGAAAAACACACACACTTTCACACAGATAGAAACACATACACACTCACACAGATAGAAACACACACACACTCACACAGATAGAAACACGCACACACACGCACACAGATAGAAACACACACACACTCACACACATAGAAACACGCACACACACACACACACAGATAGAAACACACACACACTCACACAGATAGAAACATGCACACACACACACAGATAGAAACACACACACACTCACACAGATAGAAACACAAAAGCACACTCACACATTTAGAAACACACACACTCACACAGATAGAAACACATAGACTCTCACACAGATAGAAACACACACTCACTCACACAGTTAGAAACACACACATACACAGATGGAAACACACACACACTCACAGATGGAAACACACACACACTCACAGATAGAAACACACACACACACACTCACAGATAGAAACACACACACACACTCACAGATAGAAACACACACTCACACACACAGATCTAAACACACACACACACTCACACACACAGATAGAAACATACCCACACACTCGCACAAACAGATAGAAGTACACACACACACTCACACACACAAAGAGAAAAACACACACACTTTCACACAGATAGAAACACATACACACTCACACAGATAGAAACACACACACAATCACGCAGTTAGAAACACACACATCCTCACACAGATAAAAGAAAAAAAAACACGCTCACACAAATAGAAACACACACTCACACAGATAGAAACACAAAAGCACACTCACACAAATAGAAACACACACTCACACAAATAGAAACACACACTCACTCAGACAGATAGAAAAACACACACAAACACACACAGATAGAAACACACAGACACTGACAGATAGAAACACACACACATACAGATAGAAACACACACACACTCACACAGATAGAAACACACACAATCACAGCTAGAAACACACACACACTCACACAGATAGAAACACACACACACTCACAGCTAGAAACACACACACACTCACACAGATAGAAACACACACACACTCACAGCTAGAAACACACACACACTCACACAGATAGAAACACGCACACACTCACACAGATAAAAACAAAAAAACACACTCACACAGATAGAAACATGCACACACACACATACACACACAGATAGAAACACGCACACACACACACACAGATAGAAACACACACAAACTCACACAGATAGAAACACGCACACACACACACACACAGATAGAAACACAGACACACTCACACAGATAGAAACACGCACACACACACACATTTAGAAACACACACACTCACACAGATAGAAACACATAGACTCTCACACAGATAGAAACACACACTCACTCACACAGTTAGAAACACACACACACACAAACAGATGGAAGCACACACACACTCACAGATGGAAACACACACACACTCACAGATAGAAACACACACACACAATCACAGATAGAAACACTCACACACACTCACAGATAGAAACATACGCTCACACACACAGATCTAAACAAACACACACTCACACACAAAGATAGAAACATACCCACACACTCACACAAACAGATAGAAGTACACACACACACTCACACACACAAAGAGAAAAACACACACACTTTCACACAGATAGAAACACATACACACTCACACAGATAGAAACACACACACACTCACACAGATAGAAACACGCACACACACGCACACAGATAGAAACACACACACACTCACACACATAGAAACACGCACACACACACACACACAGATAGAAACACACACACACTCACACAGATAGAAACACAAAAGCACACTCACACATTTAGAAACACACACACTCACACACACAAAGAGAAAAACACACACACTTTCACACAGATAGAAACACATACACACTCACACAGATAGAAACACACACACAATCACACAGTTAGAAACACACACATCCTCACACAGATAAAAGAAAAAAAAACACGCTCACACAGATAGAAACACACACTCACACAGATAGAAACACAAAAGCACACTCACACAGATAGAAACACACACTCACACAAATAGAAACACACACTCACTCAGACAGATAGAAAAACACACACAAACACACACAGATAGAAACACACAGACACTCACAGATAGAAACACACACACATACAGATAGAAACACACACACACTCACACAGATAGAAACTCACAGACAATCACAGCTAGAAACACACACACATACAGATAGAAACACACACACTCTCACACAGATAGAAACACACACACACTCACACAAACAGATAGAAGTACACACACACTCTCACACACACAAAGAGAAAAACACACACACTCTCACACAGATAGAAACACATACACACTCACACAAATAGAAACACACACACACTCACACAAACAGATAGAAGTACACACACACTCTCACACACACAAAGAGAAAAACACACACACTCTCACACAGATAGAAACACATACACACTCACACAGATAGAAACACACACACAATCACGCAGTTAGAAACACACACACCCTCACACAGATAAAAGCAAAAAAAATGCACTGACACAGATAGAAACACACACACACTCACACAGATAGAAACACACAGACACTCACAGATAGAAACACACACACATACAGATAGAAACACACACACACTCACACAGATAGAAACACACACACTCACAGCTAGAAACACACACACACTCACACAGATAGAAACACACTCACTCAGACAGATAGAAAAACACACACAGATAGAAACTCACAGACAATCACAGCTAGAAACACACACACATACAGATAGAAACACACACACACTCACACAGATAGAAACACACACACACTCACAGCTAGAAACACACACACACTCACACAGATAGAAACAAACATTCACTCAGGTGGAAACACACAAACTCACGCAGATAAAAACATACACACTCTCACAAACACCCACACACTCACACTGATAGAAACACATAGACTCTCACACAGATCGAAACACACACTCACTCACACAGTTAGAAACACACACACACACACACACACACACACACAGATGGAAACACACACACACTCACAGATGGAAACACATAGACTCTCACACAGATAGAAACACACACTCACTCACACAGTTAGAAACACACACACACACAGATGGAAACACACACACACTCACAGATGGAAACACACACACACTCACAGATAGAAACACACACACACACACACACACTCACAGATAGAAACACACACACACACTCACAGATAGAAACACACACTCACACACACAGATCTAAACACACACACACTCACACACAAAGATAGAAACATACCCACACACTCGCACAAACAGATAGAAGTACACACACACACTCACACACACAAAGAGAAGAACACACACACTCTCACACAGATAGAAACACATACACACTCACACAGATAGAAACACACACACAATCACGCAGTTAGAAACACACACACCCTCACACAGATAAAAGCAAAAAAAATGCACTGACACAGATAGAATCACACACTCACACAGATAGAAACACAAAAGCACACTCACACAGATAGAAACACACACACAAATACACACACTCACACAAATAGAAACACACACTCACTCAGACAGATAGAAAAACACACACAAACACACACAGATAGAAACACACAGACACTCACAGATAGAAACACACACACATACAGATAGAAACACACACACACTCACACAGATAGAAACACACACACACTCACAGCTACAAACACACACACCCTCACACAGATAGAAACACACTCACTCAGACAGATAGAAAAACACACACAGGTAGAAACACACACTCACTCAGACAGATAGAAAAACACACACAGATAGAAACACACAAACATACAGATAGAAACACACACACACTCACAGCTAGAAACACACACACACTCACACAGATAGAAACACACTCACTCAGACAGATAGAAAAACACACACAGATAGAAACACACAGACAATCACAGCCAGAAACACACACACATACAGATATAAACACACACACTCTCACACAGATAGAAACACACACACACTCACACAGATAGAAACACACACACACTCACAGCTAGAAACACACACACACTCACACAGATGGAAAAACACTCACACTCACAACTAGAAACACACACACACTCACACAGATAGAAACACACACACACTCACAATAATAGAAACAGACACACAATCACAATGATAGAAACACACCCACGCACTGTTAGAAATACACACACACTCACACAGATAGAAACACACACTCACACAGATATAATCACACACTCACACACACACACACAATCACACTGATAGAAACACATACTCACACTGATAGAAACATACAAACACTCGCACAGATAGAAACACACACTCACACAGTTAGAAAAACTCACTCACACAGGTGGAAACACACACATGCACAAAGAGAAACACACACACACAGTCACAGAGATAGAAACACACAAACACTCACACAGATAGAAAAACACACACACTCACACAATCACACTGATAGAAACACATATTCACACTGATAGAAACATACAAACACTCGCACAGATAGAAACACACACTCATACAGTTAGAAAAACTCACTCACACAGGTGGAAACACACACACACACAAATAGAAACACACACACACAGTCACACAGATAGAAACATACACACACTCACAGCTAGAAACACACACACACTCACACAGATAGAAACACACACACACTCACAATAATAGAAACAGACACACAATCACAATGATAGAAACACACATACGCTCACACAGATAGAAATACACACACACTCACACAGATGAAACACACACTCACACAGATAGAAAAACACACACACACACACAATCACACTGAAAGAAACACACAACCACACCGATAGAAACACAGACACACACACACAGATAGAAACACACACTCACTCACACAGAGAGAAACACACACTCACTCACACAGATAGAAACACACTCACTCACACAGATAGAAACAAAAACTCACTCAGGTGGAAACACACACACACACACTGATAGAAACACACACACAGTTAGAAACACACAATCACACAGATAGAAACACACACTCACACACACAGATAGAAACACACACTCACTCACACAGATAGAAACACACACACACACACTCACACAGATAGAAACACACACACAATCACACTGATAGAAACACACACACACACACACACACACACAGATAGAAACACACACACAGACAATAACACAGGTAGAAACACACACACACACAATCACACTGATAGAAACACACAACCACACTGATAGAAACACATACACAATCACACAGACAGAAACACACAAACAGACAATAACACAGATAGAAACACACATACACACAATCACACTGATAGAAACACACAACCACACTGATAGAAACACACACACACACACACAAACACATAGAAACACACACACACTCACACAGATAGAAACACAAAGACACACACACAATCACACTGATAGAACCACACAACCACACTGATAGAAACACACACACAATCACACAGATAGAAACACACACACACACACAATCACACTGATAGAAACACACAACCACACTGATAGAAACACACACACAGTCACACAGATAGAAACACCTACAGATAGAAACACAGACACATACAGATGGAAACACACACACTCTCACACAGAAAGAAACACATGCAAACTCACAGCTAGAAACACACACACAATCACACAGATAGAAACACACACACACTCACACAGATAGAAACACACAAACACTCGCAGTTAGAGACACACACACACTCACACAGATAGAAACACACACACACTCACAATAATAGAAACAGACACACAATCACAATGATAGAAACACACCAACTCACCGATAGAAATACACACACACTCACACAGATAGAAACAAACACACACACAATCACGCTGATAGAAACAAATACTCACACTGATAGAAACATACAAACACTCGCACAGATAGAAACACACGCTCACACAGTTAGAAAAACTCACTCACAAGGTGGAAACACACACACACACACAAACAGAAACTCACACACACATTCACACTGATAGAAACACACACACACTCACACAGATAGAAACACAAAAACACACTCGCACAGATTGAAACACACACACTCATACACACAGACACAGATAGAAACACACAGACACTCACAGCTAGAAACACAGACACATACAGATAGAAACACACATATACTCACACAGAAAGAAACACACGCAAACTCACAGCTAGAAACACACACACAATCACACAGATAGAAACACACACACACAGACAGATAGAAACACACACACACAGACAGATAGAAACACACACACACGCACACAGATAGAAACACACACACACGCACACAGATAGAAACAAACACACACGCACACAGATAGAAACGCACACACACGCACACAGATAGAAACACACAAACACACACAGACAGATAGAAACACACACACACACACAGATAGAAACACACACACACACAGATAGAAACACACACACACTCACACTGATAGAAACACCCACACACTCACATTGATAGAAACACACACACGCCCACAATGATAGAAACACACATTCAAACAGATAGAAACACCCACACACACACTCACATATATAGAAACACAAAGTCACACAGATAGAAACACGCACACACTCACGCAGAAAGAAAAACGCACACACACACACACACAGAGAAACACACACACACACTCACAAAGATAGAAACACACAGACACTCACAAAAATAGAAACACACACACACTCACAGATAGAAACAAACACTCACTCAGGTGGAAACACACACACTCACACAGATAGAAACACACACACTCTCACAAACACACACACTCACACTGATAGAAACACACACACACTCACACTATTAGAAACACATGCACACTCACACAGATTGAAACACACACACACACACAGATTGAAACACACACACAGATAGAAACACGCACACACTCACACCGATAGAAACACAGACACTCACAGATAGAAACACACACACTCATAGCTAGAAACACACACACAAACACACTTATAGAAACACACACACACACTGATAGAAACACACACACAATCACTTAGATAGAAACACACACACACACACAATCACACTGAAAGAAACACACAACCACACCGATAGAAACACAGACACACACACACAATAAGAAACACACACTCACTCACACAGATAGAAACAAACACTCACTCACACAGATAGAAACAAACACTCACTCACACAGATAGAAACAAACACTCACTCACACAGATAGAAACACACACTCACTCCCACAGATAGAAACACACACTCACTCACACAGATAGAAACAAACACTCACTCAGGTGGAAACACACACACACACACTGATAGAAACACACACACAATCACTTAGATAGAAACACACACACACACACAATCACACTGAAAGAAACACACAACCACACCGATAGAAACACAGACACACACACACAGATAGAAACACACAATCACTCACACAGATAGAAACGCACACACACGCACACAGATAGAAACACACAAACACACACAGACAGATAGAAACACACACACACACACAGATAGAAACACACACACACACAGATAGAAACACACACACACTCACACTGATAGAAACACCCACACACTCACATTGATAGAAACACACACACGCCCACAATGATAGAAACACACATTCAAACAGATAGAAACACCCACACACACACTCACATATATAGAAACACAAAGTCACACAGATAGAAACACGCACACACTCACGCAGAAAGAAAAACGCACACACACTCACACAGAGAGAAACACACACACACACTCACAAAGATAGAAACACACAGACACTCACAAAAATAGAAACACACACACACTCACAGATAGAAACAAACACTCACTCAGGTGGAAACACACACACTCACACAGATAGAAACACACACACTCTCACAAACACACACTCACACTGATAGAAACACACACACACTCACACTATTAGAAACACATGCACACTCACAAGATTGAAACACACACACACACACAGATTGAAACACACACACAGATAGATACACGCACACACTCACACCGATAGAAACACAGACACTCACAGATAGAAACACACACACTCACAGCTAGAAACACAGACACATACAGATAGAAACAAACACACTCTCAAACAGAAAAAAACACACGCACACTCACAGCTAGAAACACGCACACACTCACACCGATAGAAACACAGACACTCACAGATAGTAACATACACACTCACAGGTAGAAACACACACACAAACACACTTATAGAAACACAAACACCCTCACACAGATAGAAACACAAAAACACACTCACACAGATAGAAACACAAAGACACATTCACACAGATTGCAACACACACACTCATACACACACACACAGATAGAAACACACAGACACTCACAGCTAGAAACACAGACACATACAGATAGAAACACACACACTCTCACACAGAAAGAAACACACGCACACTCACAGCTAGAAACACACACTCAGAGAGGTAGAAACACACACACACTCACTCTGCTAGAAACACTTACACACTCACACATATAGAAACACTCACACCCTCCCACAGGTAGAAACACACACACACTCACGCAGATAGAAACAAACACTCACTCAGGTGGAAACACACACACACACAAACAGAAACACACACACACATTCACACAGATAGAAACACACACACACTCACACAGATAGGAACACACACTCACTCACACAGATAGAAACACACACTCACTCACACAGATGGAAACAAACACTCACTCACACAGATAGAAACAAACACTCACTCAGGTGGAAACACACACACACACACTGATAGAAACACACACACAATCACTTAGATAGAAACACACACACACACACAATCACACTGAAAGAAACACACAACCACACCGATAGAAACACAGACACACACACACAGATAGAAACACACACACACTCACACAGATAGAAACACACAATCACTCACACAGATAGAAACGCACACACACGCACACAGATAGAAACACACAAACACACACAGACAGATAGAAACACACACACACACACAGATAGAAACACACACACACACAGATAGAAACACACACACACTCACACTGATAGAAACACCCACACACTCACATTGATAGAAACACACACACGCCCACAATGATAGAAACACACATTCAAACAGATAGAAACACCCACACACACACTCACATATATAGAAACACAAAGTCACACAGATAGAAACACGCACACACTCACGCAGAAAGAAAAACGCACACACACTCACACAGAGAGAAACACACACACACACTCACAAAGATAGAAACACACAGACACTCACAAAAATAGAAACACACACACACTCACAGATAGAAACAAACACTCACTCAGGTGGAAACACACACACTCACACAGATAGAAACACACACACTCTCACAAACACACACACTCACACTGATAGAAACACACACACACTCACACTATTAGAAACACATGCACACTCACACAGATTGAAACACACACACACACACAGATTGAAACACACACACAGATAGAAACACGCACACACTCACACCGATAGAAACACAGACACTCACAGATAGAAACACACACACTCACAGCTAGAAACACAGACACATACAGATAGAAACAAACACACTCTCACACAGAAAAAAACACACGCACACTCACAGCTAGAAACACACACACACTCACACAGATAGAAACACACACTCACTCAGAGAGGTAGAAACACACACACACTCACTCTGCTAGAAACACTTACACACTCACACATATAGAAACACTCACACCCTCCCACAGGTCGAAACACACACACACTCACGCAGATAGAAACAAACACTCACTCAGGTGGAAACACACACACACACAAACAGAAACACACACACACATTCACACTGATAGAAACACACACACACTCACACAGATAGGAACACACACTCACTCACACAGATAGAAACAAACACTCACTCACACAGATAGAAACAAACACTCACTCACACAGATAGAAACACACACTCACTCACACAGATAGAATCACACACTCACTCACACAGATAGAAACACACACACATTCACACAGATAGAAACAAACACTCACTCAGGTGGAAACACACACACACACTGATAGAAACACACACACAATCACTTAGATAGAAACACACACACACACACAATCACACTGAAAGAAACACACAACCACACCGATAGAAACACAGACACACACACACAATAAGAAACACACACTCACTCACACAGATAGAAACACACACTCACTCACACAGATGGAAACAAACACTCACTCACACAGATAGAAACAAACACTCACTCACACAGATAGAAACAAACACTCACTCACACAGATAGAAACACACACTCACTCCCACAGATAGAAACACACACTCACTCACACAGATAGAAACACACACACACTCACACAGATAGAAACAAACACTCACTCAGGTGGAAACACACACACACACACTGATAGAAACACACACACAATCACTTAGATAGAAACACACACACACACACAATCACACTGAAAGAAACACACAACCACACCGATAGAAACACAGACACACACACACAGATAGAAACACACAATCACTCACACAGATAGAAACACACACTCACTCACACAGATAGAAACACACACACACTCACACAGATAGAAACAAACACTCACACAGGTGGAAACACACACACACACACTGATAGAAACACACACACAGTTAGAAACACACAATCACACAGATAGAAACACACACTCACACACACAGATAGAAACACACACTCACTCACACAGATAGAAACACACACACAATCACACTGATAGAAAAACACACGCACACACACACAGATAGAAACATACACGCACTCACACAGATAGAAACACACACACACACACAATCACACTGATAGAAACACACAACCACACTGATAGAAACACACAAACAATCACAAAGATAGAAACACACACACAGACAATCACACAGATAGAAACACACACACACACAATCACACAGATAGAAACACACAACCACACTGATAGAAAAACACACACACACAAACAGATAGAAACACACACACACTCACACAGATAGGAACACACACTCACTCACACAGATGGAAACAAACACTCACTCACACAGATAGAAACACACACTCACTCACAAAGATAGAAACACACACACACTCACACAGATAGAAACAAACACTCACTCAGGTGGAAACACACACACACACACTGATAGAAACACAAACACAGTTAGAAACACACAATCACACAGATAGAAACACGCACTCACACACACAGATAGAAACACACACACACTCACACTGATAGAAACACACACACACACTCACACAGATAGAAACACACACACACGCACACAGAAAGAAACACACACACACACACAAACAGATAGAAACACACACACACTCACACAGATAGGAACACACACTCACTCACACAGATGGAAACAAACACTCACTCACACAGATAGAAACACACACACACTCACACAGATAGAAACACACACACACACACAGATAGAAACACACACACAGACAATAACACAGGTAGAAACACACACACACACAATCACACTGATAGAAACACACAACCACACTGATAGAAACACATACACAATCACACAGATAGAAACACACAAACAGACAATAACACAGATAGAAACACACATACACACAATCACACTGATAGAAACACACACTCACACAGATAGAAACACAAAGACACACACACAATCACACTGATAGAACCACACAACCACACTGATAGAAACACACACACAATCACACAGATAGAAACACACACACACACACAATCACACTGATAGAAACACACAACCACACTGATAGAAACACACACACAGTCACACAGATAGAAACACCTACAGATAGAAACACAGACACATACAGATGGAAACACACACACTCTCACACAGAAAGAAACACATGCAAACTCACAGCTAGAAACACACACACAATCACACAGATAGAAACACACACACACTCACACAGATAGAAACACACAAACACTCGCAGTTAGAGACACACACACACTCACACAGATAGAAACACACACACACTCACAATAATAGAAACAGACACACAATCACAATGATAGAAACACACCAACTCACCGATAGAAATACACACACACTCACACAGATAGAAACAAACACACACACAATCACGCTGATAGAAACAAATACTCACACTGATAGAAACATACAAACACTCGCACAGATAGAAACACACGCTCACACAGTTAGAAAAACTCACTCACAAGGTGGAAACACACACACACACACAAACAGAAACACACACACACATTCACACTGATAGAAACACACACACACTCACACAGATAGAAACACAAAAACACACTCGCACAGATTGAAACACACACACTCATACACACAGACACAGATAGAAAACACACAGACACTCACAGCTAGAAACACAGACACATACAGATAGAAACACACATATACTCACACAGAAAGAAACACACGCAAACTCACAGCTAGAAACACACACACAATCACACAGATAGAAACACACACACACAGACAGATAGAAACACACACACACAGACAGATAGAAACACACACACACGCACACAGATAGAAACACACACACACGCACACAGATAGAAACAAAAACACACGCACACAGATAGAAACGCACACACACGCACACAGATAGAAACACACAAACACACACAGACAGATAGAAACACACACACACACACAGATAGAAACACACACACACACAGATAGAAACACACACACACTCACACTGATAGAAACACCCACACACTCACATTGATAGAAACACACACACGCCCACAATGATAGAAACACACATTCAAACAGATAGAAACACCCACACACACACTCACATATATAGAAACACAAAGTCACACAGATAGAAACACGCACACACTCACGCAGAAAGAAAAACGCACACACACTCACACAGAGAGAAACACACACACACACTCACAAAGATAGAAACACACAGACACTCACAAAAATAGAAACACACACATACTCACAGATAGAAACAAACACTCACTCAGGTGGAAACACACACACTCACACAGATAGAAACACACACACTCTCACAAACACACACACTCACACTGATAGAAACACACACACTCTCACAAACACACACACTCACACAGATAGAAACACACACACACACACTATTAGAAACACATGCACACTCACACAGATTGAAACACACACACACACACAGATTGAAACACACACACAGATAGAAACACGCACACACTCACACCGATAGAAACACAGACACTCACAAATGGAAACACACACACTCACAGGTAGAAACACACACACAAACACACTTATAGAAACACAAACACCCTCACACAGATAGAAACACAAAAACACACTCACACAGATAGAAACACGCAGACACTCACAGCTAGAAACACAGACACATACAGATAGAAACAAACACACTCTCACACAGAAAAAAACACACGCACACTCACAGCTAGAAACACACACACACTCACACAGATAGAAACACACACTCACTCAGAGAGGTAGAAACACACACACACTCACTCTGCTAGAAACACTTACACACTCACACATATAGAAACACTCACACCCTCCCACAGGTAGAAACACACACACACTCACGCAGATAGAAACAAACACTCACTCAGGTGGAAACACACACACACACAAACAGAAACACACACACACATTCACACTGATAGAAACACACACACACTCACACAGATAGGAACACACACTCACTCACACAGATAGAAACACACACTCACTCACACAGATAGAAACACACACTCACTCACACAGATAGAATCACACACTCACTCACACAGATAGAAACACACACACACTCACACAGATAGAAACAAACACTTACTCAGGTGGAAACACACACACACACTGATAGAAACACACACACAATCACTTAGATAGAAAAACACACACACACAATCACACTGAAAGAAACACACAACCACACCGATAGAAACACAGACACACACACACAATAAGAAACACACACTCACTCACACAGATAGAAACACACACTCACTCACACAGATGGAAACAAACACTCACTCACACAGATAGAAACAAACACTCACTCACACAGATAGAAACACACACTCACTCCCACAGATAGAAACACACACTCACTCACACAGATAGAAACACACACACACTCACACAGATAGAAACAAACACTCACTCAGGTGGAAACACACACACAATCACTTAGATAGAAACACACACACACACACAATCACACTGAAAGAAACACACAACCACAACGATAGAAACACAGACACACACACACAGATAGAAACACACACTCACTCACACAGATAGAAACACACACTCACTCACACAGATAGAAACACACACACACTCACACAGATAGAAACAAACACTCACTCAGGTGGAAACACACACACACACACACTGATAGAAACACACACACAGTTAGAAACACACAATCACACAGATAGAAACACACACTCACACACACAGATAGAAACACACACTCACTCACACAGATAGAAACACACACACACTCACACAGATAGAAACACACACACAATCACACTGATAGAAAAACACACGCACACACACACAGATAGAAACATACACGCACTCACACAGATAGAAACACACACACACACACAATCACACTGATAGAAACACACAACCACACTGATAGAAACACACAAACAATCACAAAGATAGAAACACACACACAGACAATCACACAGATAGAAACACACACACACACAATCACACAGATAGAAACACACAACCACACTGATAGAAACACACACACACACACAAACAGATAGAAACACACACACACTCACACAGATAGGAACACACACTCACTCACACAGATGGAAACAAACACTCACTCACACAGATAGAAACAAACACTCACTCACACAGATAAAAACAAACACTCACTCACACAGATAGAAACACACACTCACTCACACAGATAGAAACACACACACACTCACACAGATAAAAACACACACTCACTCACAAAGATAGAAACACACACACACTCACACAGATAGAAACAAACACTCACTCAGGTGGAAACACACACACACACACTGATAGAAACACAAACACAGTTAGAAACACACAATCACACAGATAGAAACACGCACTCACACACACAGATAGAAGCACACACACACTCACACTGATAGAAACACACACACTCACACAGATAGAAACACACACACACGCACACAGAAAGAAACACACACACACACACACACAAACAGATAGAAACACACACACACTCACACAGATAGGAACACACACTCACTCACACAGATGGAAACAAACACTCACTCACACAGATAGAAACAAACACTCACTCACACAGATAGAAACACACACACACTCACACAGATAGAAACACACACTCACTCACACAGATAGAAACACACACACACTCACACAGTTAGAAACAAACACTCACTCAGGTGGAAACACACACACACACACACTGATAGAAACACACACACAGTTAGAAACACACAATCACACAGATAGAAACACACACACACACACACAGATAGAAACACACACTCACTCACACAGATAGAAACACACACACACTCACACAGATAGAAACACACACACAATCACACTGATAGAAACACACACACACTCACACTGATAGAAACACCCACACACTCACATTGATAGAAACACACACA
Organism: Carcharodon carcharias; assembly: GCF_017639515.1. Lineage (NCBI taxonomy): Eukaryota > Metazoa > Chordata > Chondrichthyes > Lamniformes > Lamnidae > Carcharodon > Carcharodon carcharias. The sequence goes on from NC_054467.1 coordinate 270,921,198, forward strand.
CACCCACAATGATAGAAACACACATTCAAACAGAGAGAAACACCCACACACACACTCACATATATAGAAACACACAGTCACACAGATAGAAACACGCACACACTCACGCAGATAGAAAAACGCACACACACTCACACAGATAGAAACACACACACACACTCACACAGATAGAAACACACAGACACTCACAAAAATAGAAACAAACACACACTCACAGATAGAAACAAACACTCACTCAGGTGGAAACAAACACACTTACACAGATAGAAACACACACACTCTCGCAAACACACACAATCAAACTGATAGAAACACACACACACTCACACTATTAGAAACACATGCACACTCACACAGATAGAAACACACAAACACTCACAGCTAGAGACACACACACACTCACACAGATAGAAACACACACACACTCACAATAATAGAAACAGACACACAATCACAATGATAGAAATACACCAACACACCAATAGAAATACACACACACTCACACAGATAGAAACAAACACACACACAATCACGCTGATAGAAACAAATACTCACACTGATAGAAACATACAAACACGCGCACAGATAGAAACACACACTCACACAATTAGAAAAACTCACTCACACAGGTGGAAACACACACACACACAAACAGAAACACACACACACATTCACACTGATAGAAACACACACACACTCACACTGATAGAAACACAAAAACACATTCGCACAGATTGAAACACACACACTCATACACACAGACACAGATAGAAACACACAGACACTCACAGCTAGAAACACAGACACATACAGGTAGAAACACACACATACTCACACAGAAAGAAACACACGCAAACTCACAGCTAGAAACACACACACAATTACACAGATAGAAACACACACACACGCACACAGATAGAAACACACACACACTCACACAGATAGAAACACACACACACGCACACAGATAGAAACACACACACACGCACACAGATAGAAACAAACACACACGCACACAGATAGAAACACACTCACACGCACACAGATAGAAACACACACACACACACAGACAGGTAGAAACACACACACACACACACAGATAGAAACACACACACACACAGATAGAAACACACACACACTCACACTGATAGAAACACCCACACACTCACATTGATAGAAACACACATTCAAACAGATAGAAACACCCACACACACACTCACATATATAGAAACACAAAGTCACACAGATAGAAACACGCACACACTCACGCAGATAGAAAAACGCACACACACTCACACAGATAGAAACACACACACACACTCACACAGATAGAAACACACAGACACTCACAAAAATAGAAACACACACATACTCACAGATAGAAACAAACACTCACTCAGGTGGAAACACACACACTCACACAGATAGAAACACACACACTCTCACAAACACACACTCACACTGATAGAAACACACACACACTCACACTGATAGAAACACAAAAACACATTCGCACAGATTGAAACACACACACTCATACACACTGACACAGATAGAAACACACAGACACTCACAGCTAGAAACACAGACACATACAGGTAGAAACACACACATACTCACACAGAAAGAAACACACGCAAACTCACAGCTAGAAACACACACACAATTACACAGATAGAAACACACACACACGCACACAGATAGAAACACACACACACTCACACAGATAGAAACACACACACACGCACACAGATAGAAACACACACACACGCACACAGATAGAAACACACTCACACGCACACAGATAGAAACACACACACACACACAGACAGATAGAAACACACACACACACACACAGATAGAAACACACACACACACAGATAGAAACACACACACACTCACACTGATAGAAACACCCACACACTCACATTGATAGAAACACACATTCAAACAGATAGAAACACCCACACACACACTCACATATATAGAAACACACAGTCACACAGATAGAAACACGCACACACTCACGCAGATAGAAAAACGCACACACACTCAGACAGATAGAAACACACACACACACTCACACAGATAGAAACACACAGACACTCACAAAAATAGAAACACACACATACTCACAGATAGAAACAAACACTCACTCAGGTGGAAACACACACACTCACACAGATAGAAACACACACACTCTCACAAACACACACACTCACACTGATAGAAACACAAACACACTCACACTATTAGAAATACATGCACACTCACACAGATTGAAACACACACACACACACACACACAGATTGAAACACACACACAGATAGAAACACGCACACACTCACACCGATAGAAACACAGACACTCACAGATAGTAACATACACACTCACAGGTAGAAACACACACACAAACACACTTATAGAAACACAAACACCCTCACACAGATAGAAACACAAAAACACACTCACACAGATAGAAACACAAAGCCACATTCACACAGATTGCAACACACACACTCATACACACACACACAGATAGAAACACACAGACACTCACAGCTAGAAACACAGACACATACAGATAGAAACACACACACTCTCACACAGAAAGAAGCACACGCACACTCATAGCTAGAAACACACACACACTCACACAGATAGAAACACACACTCACTCAGAGAGGTAGAAACACACACACACTCACTCTGCTAGAAACACTTACACACTCACACATATAGAAACACTCACACCCTCCCACAGGTAGAAACACACACACATACTCACAGATAGAAACAAACACTCACTCAGGTGGAAACACACACACTCACACAGATAAAAACACACACACTCTCACAAGCACACACACTCACACTGATAGAAACACAAACACACTTACACTATTAGAAACACATGCACACTCACACAGATTGAAACACACACACACACACACACAGATTGAAACACACACACAGATAGAAACACGCACACACTCACACCGATAGAAACACAAACACTCACAGATAGAAACACACACACTCACAGGTAGAAACACACACACAAACACACTTATAGAAACACAAACACCCTCACACAGATAGAAACACAAAAACACACTCACACAGATAGAAACACAAAGACACATTCACACAGATTGCAACACACACACTCATACACACACACACAGATAGAAACACACAGACACTCACAGCTAGAAACACAGCCACATACAGATAGAAACACACACACTCTCACACAGAAAGAAGCACACGCACACTCATAGCTAGAAACACACACACACTCACACAGATAGAAACACACACACACGCACACAGATAGAAACACACACACACGCACACAGATAGAAACAGACACACACGCACACAGATAGACACACACACGCACGCACACAGATAGAAACACACACACACACAGACAGATAGAAACACACACACACACACAGAGATAGAAACACACACGCACACAGATAGAAAAACACACATATTCACACTGATAGAAACACCCACACACTCACATTGATAGAAACACACACACGCCCACAATGATTGAAACACACATTCAAACAGATAGAAACACCCACACACACACTCACATATATAGAAACACACAGTCACACAGATAGAAACACGCACACACTCACGCAGATAGAAAAACGCACACACACTCACACAGATAGAAACACACACACACACTCACAAAGATAGAAACACACAGACACTCACAAAAATAGAAACACACACACACTCACAGATAGAAACAAACACTCACTCAGGTGGAAACACACACACTCACACAGATAGAAACACACACACTCTCACAAACACACACACTCACACTGATAGAAACACACACACACTCACACAATTAGAAACACATGCACACTCACACAGATTGAAACACACACACACACACACACAGATTGAAACACACACACAGATAGAAACACGCACACACTCACGCCGATAGAAACACAGACACTCACAGATAGAAACAAACACACTCACAGGTAGAAACACACACACAAACACACTTATAGAAACACAAACACCCTCACACAGATAGAAACACAAAAACACACTCACACAGATAGAAACACAAAGACACATTCACACAGATTGCAACACACACACTCATACACACACACAAAGATAGAAACACACAGACACTCACAGCTAGAAACACAGACACATACAGATAGAAACACACACACTCTCACACAGAAAGAAACACACGCACACTCACAGCTAGAAACACACACACACTCACACAGATAGAAACACACACTCACTCAGAGAGGTAGAAACACACACACACTCACTCTGCTAGAAACACTTACACACTAACATATAGAAACACTCACACCCTCCCACAGGTAGAAACACACACACACTCACACAGATAGAAACACACACACACTCACAATGATAGAAACACACACTCACACAGATACAAACACATACACACTGATAGAAACACACAGAATCACACAGATAGAAACACACACATTCACAGAGATAGAAACACACACACAATCACTTAGATAGAAACACACACACACACACAATCACACTGAAAGAAACACACAACCACACCGATAGAAACACAGACACACACACACAGATAGAAACACACACACTCACACAGATAGAAACACACACACACACACACAATCACACTGATAGAAACACACACACACACACACAATCACACTGAAAGAAACACACAACCACACCGATAGAAACACAGACACACACACAGATAGAAACACACACACATTCACACAGATAGAAACACACACACACACACAATCACACTGATAGAAACACACAACCACACTGATAGAAACACACACACAATCACACAGATAGAAACACACACACACACACACAATCAAACTGATAGAAACACACACACACACACACACACAGATAGAAACACACACACACTCACACAGATAGAAACACACACACACTCACACTAATAGAAAGACAGACACACTCACACTGATAGAAACACACACACACACACACAATCACACTGATAGAAACACACACACACACAGATAGAAACACACACACACTCACACAGATAGAAACACACACACAATCACACTGATAGAAACACACACACACACACAGATAGAAACACACACACACTCACACAGATAGAAACACACACACACTCACACAGATAGAAACACACACACACTCACACAGATAGAAACACACACACAATCACACTGATAGAAACACACACACACACACAGATAGAAACACACACACACTCACACAGATAGAAACACACACACACTCACACAGATAGAAACACACACACACTCACACTAATAGAAACACAGACACAATCACACTGATAGAAACACACAACCACACTGATAGAAACACACACACAATCACACAGATAGAAACACACACACACACAATCAAACTGATAGAAACACACACACACACACACACACACAGATAGAAACACATAAACACTCACACAGATAGAAACACACACACAATCACACTGATAGAAACACACACACACACACACACACACAGATAGAAACACACACGCAAACAGATAGAAACACACACTCAAACAGAAAGAAACACATACACACTCACACTGATAGAACAAACACACACAGATAGTAACACACACACAGATAGAAACACACACACACACACAGATAGAAGCACACACACACACATAGAAACACAGACACTCTCACACAGATAGAAACACATACACATTCACTGACACAGATAGAAACACACACACAAAAACACTCGCACACAGATAGAAACACACACACTCTCACAAACACACACACTCACACTGATAGAAACACACACACACTCACACTATTAGAAACACATGCACACTCACACAGATTGAAACACACACACACACACACACAGATTGAAACACACACACAGATAGAAACACGCACACACTCACACCGATAGAAACACAGACACTCACAGATAGAAACACACACACTCACAGGTAGAAACACACACACAAACACACTTATAGAAACACAAACACCCTCACACAGATAGAAACACAAAAACACACTCACACAGATAGAAACACAAAGACACATTCACACAGATTGCAACACACACACTCATACACACACACACAGATAGAAACACACAGACACTCACAGCTAGAAACACAGACACATACAGATAGAAACACACACACTCTCACACAGAAAGAAACACACGCACACTCACAGCTAGAAACACACACACACTCACACAGATAGAAACACACACTCACTCAGAGAGGTAGAAACACACACACACTCACTCTGTTAGAAACACTTACACACTCACACATATAGAAACACTCACACCCTCCCACAGGTAGAAACACAACACACTCACGCAGATAGAAACAAAAACACACTCACAATGATAGAAACACACACTCACACAGATACAAACACATACACACTGATAGAAACACTCAGAATCACACAGATAGAAACACACACATTCACAGAGATAGAAACACACACTCTGATAGAAACACACACACACACACACACACAATCACACTGAAAGAAACACACAACCACACCGATAGAAACACAGACACACACACAGATAGAAACACACACACTCACACAGATAGAAACACACACACACACACAATCACACTGATAGAAACACACAACCACACTGATAGAAACACACACACAATCACACAGATAGAAACACACACACACACAATCAAACTGATAGAAACACACACACACTCACACACACAGATAGAAACACATACACACTCACACAGATACAAACAGACACACAATCACACTGATAGAAACACACACACACACACACACACAGAGAGAAACACACACACACTCACACAGATAGAAACACACACACAGTCACACTAATAGAAAGACAGACACACTCACACTGATAGAAACACACACACACACACAATCACACTGATAGAAACACACACATACACACACACACACAGATAGAAACACACACACACTGACACAGATAGAAACACACACACAATCACACTGATAGAAACACACACACACACACACAGATAGAAACACACACACACTCACACAGATAGAAACACAGACACACTCACACTAATAGAAACACAGACACACTCACACTGATAGGAACACACACACATAGAAACACACACACACACACGCTAATAGAAACACACACTCACACAGATAGAAACACACACACTCACAGGTAGAAACACACACACAAACACACTTATAGAAACACAAACACCCTCACACAGATAGAAACACAAAAACACACTCACACAGATAGAAACACAAAGACACATTCACACAGATTGCAACACACACACTCATACACACACACACAGATAGAAACACACAGACACTCACAGCTAGAAACACAGACACATACAGATAGAAACACACACACTCTCACACAGAAAGAAACACACGCACACTCACAGCTAGAAACACACACACACTCACACAGATAGAAACACACACTCACTCAGAGAGGTAGAAACACACACACACTCACTCTGCTAGAAACACTTACACACTCACACATATAGAAACACTCACACGCTCCCACAGGTAGAAACACACACACACTCACGCAGATAGAAACAAACACACACTCACAATGATAGAAACACACACTCACACAGATACAAACACATACACACTGATAGAAACACACAGAATCACACAGATAGAAACACACACATTCACAGAGATAGAAACACACACTCTGATAGAAACACACACACACACACACAATCACACTGAAAGAAACACACAACCACACCGATAGAAACACAGACACACACACAGATAGAAACACACACACACTCACACAGATAGAAACACACACACACACACACAATCACACTGATAGAAACACACAACCACACTGATAGAAACACACACACAATCACACAGATAGAAACACACACACACACAATCAAACTGATAGAAACACACACACACACACACAGATAGAAACACATACACACTCACACAGATAGAAACACACACACAATCACACTGATAGAAACACACACACACACACACACACAGATAGAAACACACACAGAAACAGATAGAAACACACACTCAAACAGAAAGAAACACACACACACTCACACTGATAGAACAAACACACACAGATAGTAACACACACACAGATAGAAACACACACACACACAGATAGAAGCACACACACACACATAGAAACACAGACACTCTCACACAGATAGAAACACATACAAATTCACTGACACAGATAGAAACACACACACAAACACACTCGCACACACGGAGAGAAACACATACACACTCGCACTGAATGAAACACAAACACACACTCACACAGATAGAAACACACACACTCTCACAAACACACACACTCACACTGATAGAAACACACACACACTCACACTATTAGAAACACATGCACACTCACACAGATTGAAACACACACACACACACACAGATTGAAACACACACACAGATAGAAACACACACACACTCACACAGATAGAAACACACACACAGTCACACTAATAGAAAGACAGACACACTCACACTGATAGAAACACACACACACACACACGATCACACTGATAGAAACACACACATACAAACACACACACAGATAGAAACACACACACACTCACACAGATAGAAACACACACACAATCACACTGATAGAAACACACACACACACACACAGATAGAAACACACACACACTCACACAGATAGAAACACACACACACTCACACTAATAGAAACACAGACACACTCACACTGATAGAAACACACACACATAGAAACACACACACACACACGCTAATAGAAACACACACTCACACAGATAGAAACACACACACGCTCACACTAATAGAAACACAGACACACTCACAGAGATAGAAACACACACACACTCACACAGATAGAAACACACACACAATCACACTGATAGAAACACACACACACACACACAGATAGAAACACACACACACTCACACAGCTAGAAACACACACACACTCACACTAATAGAAACACAGATACACTCACACTGATAGAAACACACACACATAGAAACACACACACACACACGCTAATAGAAACACACACTCACACAGATAGAAACACACACACACTCTCACTAATAGAAACACAGACACACTCACACAGATAGAAACACACACACACACACACACACGGAGATAGAAACACACACACAGATAGAAATACACACACAAACAGATAGAAACACACACACAAACAGAAAGAAACACACACACACTCACACTGATAGAACAAACACACACAGATAGTAACACACACACAGAAGAAACACACACACACACACAGATAGAAGCACAAACACACACATAGAAACACAGACACTCTCACACAGATAGAAACAAATACACATTCACTGACACAGATAGAAACACACACACACACACTCGCACACACAGAGAGAAACACATACACACTCACACTGAATGAAACACAAACACAGACACACAGATAGAAACACACACACACGCACACAGATAGAAACACACACTCAGTCACACAGATAGAAACACACACAGACACACACAGATAGAAACACACACACACTCACACAGTTAGAAACACACCCACACACTCTCACACAGATAGAAACACACATACACTCTCATACAGAGAGAGCAACACACACTCACTCAAACAGATAGAAACACACACTCACTCACACAGATAGAAACAAACACTCACTCAGGTGGAAACACACACACTCACACAGATAGAAACACACACACAATCACACTGATAGAAACACACACACACACACACACAGATAGAAACACACACACACTCACACAGATAGAAACACACACACACTCACACTAATAGAAACACAGACACACTCACACTGATAGAAACACACACACATAGAAACACACACACACACACGCTAATAGAAACACACACTCACACAGATAGAAACACACACACGCTCACACTAATAGAAACACAGACACACTCACACAGATAGAAACACACACACACTCACACAGATAGAAACACACACACAATCACACTGATAGAAACACACACACACACAGATAGAAACACACACACACTCACACAGATAGAAACACACACACACTCACACTAATAGAAACACAGACACACTCACACTGATAGAAACACACACACATAGAAACACACACACACACACACGCTAATAGAAACACACACTCACACAGATAGAAACACACACACGCTCACACTAATAGAAACACAGACACACTCACACAGATAGAAACACACACACACACACACACGGAGATAGAAACACACACACAGATAGAAATACACACACAAACAGATAGAAACACACACTCAAACAGAAAGAAACACACACACACTCACACTGATAGAACAAACACACACAGATAGTAACACACACACAGAAGAAACACACACACACACACAGATAGAAGCACAAACACACACATAGAAACACAGACACTCTCACACAGATAGAAACAAATACACATTCACTGACACAGATAGAAACACACACACACACACTCGCACACACAGAGAGAAACACATACACACTCACACTGAATGAAACACAAACACACACACACAGATAGAAACACACACACACGCACACAGATAGAAACACACACTCAGTCACACAGATAGAAACACACACAGACACACACAGATAGAAACACACACACACTCACACAGTTAGAAACACACACACACACTCTCACACAGATAGAAACACACATACACTCTCATACAGAGAGAGCAACACACACTCACTCAAACAGATAAAAACAAACACTCACTCAGGTGGAAACACACACACTCACACAGATAGAAACACACTCACTCTCACAAACAAACACACTCACACAGATAGAAACACACACACTCTCACAAACACACACACTCACACAGATAGAAACACACACACTCTCACAAACACACACACTCACACAGTTAGAAACACACACACACTCTCATACAGAGAGAGCAACACACACACACTCACACAGATAGAAACACACACTCACTCACACAGATGGAAACAAACACTCACTCACACAGATAGAAACAGACACTCACTCACACAGATAGAAACACACACTCACTCACACAGATAGAAACAAACACTCACTCAGGTGGAAACAAACACACACACACTGATAGAAACACACACACAGTTAGAAACACACAATCACACAGATAGAAACATACACTCCCACACACAGATAGAAACACACACACTCACACAGATAGAAACACACACACACTAACACAGATAGAAACACACACACACTCACACAGATAGAAACACACACACAACACACAATCACACTGATAGAAACACACAACCACACTGATAGAAACACACAAACAATCACACAGATAGAAACACACACAGAGACAATCACACAGATAGAAACACACACACACACAATCACACTGATAGAAACACACAACCACACTGATAGAAACACAAAAACACAAACAAACAGATAGAAATACACACACACTCACACAGATAGAAACATACACACACTCACACTAATAGAAACACAGACACACTCTCACTGATAGAAACACACACACATAGAAACACACACACACACACGCTAATAGAAACACACACTCACACAGATAGAAACACACACACGCTCACACTAATAGAAACACAGACACACTCACACAGATAGAAACACACACACACTCACACAGATAGAAACACACACACAATCACACTGATAGAAACACACACACACACACAGATAGAAACACACACACACTCACACAGATAGAAACACACACACACTCACACTAATAGAAACACAGACACACTCACACTGATAGAAACACACACACATAGAAACACACACACACACACGCTAATAGAAACACACACTCACACAGATAGAAACACACACACGCTCACACTAATAGAAACACAGACACACTCACACAGATAGAAACACACACACACACACACACACGGAGATAGAAACACACACACAGATAGAAATACACACACAAACAGATAGAAACACACACTCAAACAGAAAGAAACACACACACGCTCACACTGATAGAACAAACACACACAGATAGTAACACACACACAGAAGAAACACACACACACACACAGATAGAAGCACAAACACACACATAGAAACACAGACACTCTCACACAGATAGAAACAAATACACATTCACTGACACAGATGGAAACACACACACACACACACTCGCACACACAGAGAGAAACACATACACACTCACACTGAATGAAACACAAACACACACACACAGATAGAAACACACACACTCACACAGATAGAAACACACACACACTAACACAGATAGAAACACACACACACTCACACAGATAGAAACACACACACAACACACAATCACACTGATAGAAACACACAACCACACTGATAGAAACAAACAAACAATCACACAGATAGAAACACACACAGAGACAATCACACAGATAGAAACACACACACACACAATCACACTGATAGAAACACACAACCACACTGATAGAAACACACAAACAAACAGATAGAAATACACACACACTCACACAGATAGAAACACACACACACTCACACTAATAGAAACACAGACACACTCACACTGATAGAAACACACACACATAGAAACACACACACACACACGCTAATAGAAACACACACTCACACAGATAGAAACACACACACGCTCACACTAATAGAAACACAGACACACTCACACAGATAGAAACACACACACACTCACACAGATAGAAACACACACACAATCACACTGATAGAAACACACACACACACACAGATAGAAACACACACACACTCACACAGATAGAAACACACACACACTCACACTAATAGAAACACAGACACACTCACACTGATAGAAACACACACACATAGAAACACACACACACACACGCTAATAGAAACACACACTCACACAGATAGAAACACACACACGCTCACACTAATAGAAACACAGACACACTCACACAGATAGAAACACACACACACACACACACGGAGATAGAAACACACACACAGATAGAAATACACACACAAACAGATAGAAACACACACTCAAACAGAAAGAAACACACACACACTCACACTGATAGAACAAACACACACAGATAGTAACACACACACAGAAGAAACACACACACACACACAGATAGAAGCACAAACACACACATAGAAACACAGACACTCTCACACAGATAGAAACAAATACACATTCACTGACACAGATAGAAACACACACACACACACTCGCACACACAGAGAGAAACACATACACACTCACACTGAATGAAACACAAACACACACACACAGATAGAAACACACACACACGCACACAGATAGAAACACACACTCAGTCACACAGATAGAAACACACACAGACACACACAGATAGAAACACACACACACTCACACAGTTAGAAACACACCCACACACTCTCACACAGATAGAAACACACATACACTCTCATACAGAGAGAGCAACACACACTCACTCAAACAGATAGAAACACACACTCACTCACACAGATAGAAACAAACACTCACTCAGGTGGAAACACACACACTCACACAGATAGAAACACACTCACTCTCACAAACAAACACACTCACACAGATAGAAACACACACACTCTCACAAACACACACACTCACACAGATAGAAACACACACACTCTCACAAACACACACACTCACACAGTTAGAAACACACACACACTCTCATACAGAGAGAGCAACACACACACACTCACACAGATAGAAACACACACTCACTCACACAGATGGAAACAAACACTCACTCACACAGATAGAAACAAACACTCACTCACACAGATAGAAACACACACTCACTCACACAGATAGAAACAAACACTCACTCAGGTGGAAACAAACACACACACACTGATAGAAACACACACACAGTTAGAAACACACAATCACACAGATAGAAACATACACTCCCACACACAGATAGAAACACACACACTCACACAGATAGAAACACACACACACTAACACAGATAGAAACACACACACACTCACACAGATAGAAACACACACACAACACACAATCACACTGATAGAAACACACAACCACACTGATAGAAACAGACAAACAATCACACAGATAGAAACACACACAGAGACAATCACACAGATAGAAACACACACACACACAATCACACTGATAGAAACACACAACCACACTGATAGAAACACAAAAACACAAACAAACAGATAGAAACACACACACACTCACACAGATAGAAACACACACTCACTCACACAGATGGAAACAAACACTCACTCACACAGATAGAAACAAACACTCACTCACACAGATAGAAACAAACACTCACTCACACAGATAGAAACACACACTCACTCACACACATAGAAACACACACTCACTCACACAGATAGAAACACACACAGACTCACACAGATAGAAACAAACAAACACTCAGGTGGAAACACACACACACACACACTGATAGAAACACACACACAGTTAGAAACACACAATCACACAGATAGAAACACACACACACACACAGATAGAAACACACACTCACTCACACAGATAGAAACACACACACACTCACACAGATAGAAACACACACACAATCACACTGATAGAAACACACACACACACTCACACAGATAGAAACACACACACACGCACACAGATAGAAACACACACACACGCACACAGATAGAAACAAACACACACGCACACAGATAGAAACACACTCACACGCACACAGATAGAAACACACACACACAGACAGATAGAAACACACACACACACACACAGATAGAAACACACACACACACAGATAGAAACACACACACACTCACACTGATAGAAACACCCACACACTCACATTGATAGAAACACACACACACCCACAATGATAGAAACACACATTCAAACAGATAGAAACACCCACACACACACTCACATATATAGAAAGACACAGTCACACAGATAGAAACACTCACACACTCACGCAGATAGAAAAACGCACACACACTCACACAGATAGAAACACACACACACACTCACAAAGATAGAAACACACAGACACTCACAAAAATAGAAACACACACACACTCACAGATAGAAACAAACACTCACTCAGGTGGAAACACACACACTCACACAGATAGAAACACACACACTCTCACAAACACACACTCACACTGATAGAAACACACACACACTCACACTATTAGAAACACATGCACACTCACACAGATAGAAACACACAAACAATCACACTATTAGAAACACATGCACACTCACACAGATTGAAACACACACACACACACACACACACACAGATTGAAACACACACACAGATAGAAACACGCACACACTCACACTGATAGAAACACAGACACTCACAGATAGAAACACACACACTCACAGGTAGAAACACACACACAAACACACTTATAGAAACACAAACACCCTCACACAGATAGAAACACAAAAACACACTCACACAGATAGAAACACAAAGACACATTCACACAGATTGCAACACACACACTCATACACACACACACAGATAGAAACACACAGACACTCACAGCTAGAAACACAGACACATACAGATAGAAACACACACACTCTCACACAGAAAGAAACACACGCACACTCACAGCTAGAAACACACACACACTCACACAGATAGAAACACACACTCACTCAGAGAGGTAGAAACACACACACACTCTGCTAGAAACACTTACACACACACACATATAGAAACACTCACACCCTCCCACAGGTAGAAACACACACACACTCACGCAGATAGAAACAAACACACACTCACAATGATAGAAACACACACTCACACAGATACAAACACATACACACTGTAGGAACACACAGAATCACACAGATAGAAACACACACTCACTCACACAGATAGAAACACACACAGACTCACACAGATAGAAACAAACACTCACTCAGGTGGAAACACACACACACACACACACACTGATAGAAACACACACACAGTTAGAAACACACAATCACACAGATAGAAACACACACACACACACAGATAGAAACACACACTCACTCACACAGATAGAAACACACACACACTCACACAGATAGAAACACACACACAATCACACTGATAGAAACACACACACACACTCACACTGATAGAAACACACACACACGCACACAGATAGAAACACACACACACGCACACAGATAGAAACAAACACACACGCACACAGATAGAAACACACACACACGCACACAGATAGAAACACACACACACAGAAGATAGAAACACACACACACACACACACACAGATAGAAACACACACACACACAGATAGAAACACACACACACTCACACTAATAGAAACACCCACACACTCACATTGATAGAAACACACACACACCCACAATGATAGAAACACACATTCAAACAGATCGAAACACCCACACACACACACTCACATATATAGAAACACACAGTCACACAGATAGAAACACGCACACACTCACGCAGATAGATAAAGGCACACACACTCACACAGATAGACACACACACACACACTCACACAGATAGAAACACACAGACACTCACAAAAATAGAAACACACACACACTCACAGATAGAAACAAACACTCACTCAGGTGGAAACACACACACTCACACAGATAGAAACACACACACTCTCACAAACACACACTCACACTGATAGAAACACACACACACTCACACTATTAGAAACACATGCACTCTCACACAGATTGAAACACACACACACACACACACACAGATTGAAACACACACACAGATAGAAACACGCACACACTCACACCGATAGAAACACAGACACTCACAGATAGTAACATACACACTCACAGGTAGAAACACACACACAAACACACTTATAGAAACACAAACACCCTCACACAGATAGAAACACAAAAACACACTCACACAGATAGAAACACAAAGACACATTCACACAGATTGCAACACACACACTCATACACACACACACAGATAGAAACACACAGACACTCACAGCTAGAAACACAGACACATACAGATAGAAACACACACACTCTCACACAGAAAGAAACACACGCACACTCACAGCTAGAAACACACACTCAGAGAGGTAGAAACACACACACACTCACTCTGCTAGAAACACTTACACACTCACACATATAGAAACACTCACACCCTCCCACAGGTAGAAACACACACACACTCACGCAGATAGAAACAAACACGCACTCACAATGATAGAAACACACACTCACACAGATACAAACACATACACACTGATAGGAACACACAGAATCACACAGATAGAAACACACACATTCACAGAGATAGAAACACACACTCTGATAGAAACACACACACAATCACTTAGATAGAAACACACACACACACACAATCACACTGAAAGAAACACACAACCACACCGATAGAAACACAGACACACACACACAGATAGAAACACACACACACTCACACAGATAGAAACACACACACACACACACACAATCACACTGATAGAAACACACAACCACACTGATAGAAACACACACACAATCACACAGATAGAAACACACACACACACACACAATCACACTGATAGAAACACACACACACACAATCACACTTTTAGAAGCACACAACCACACTAATAGAAACACACACACACACACACACACACACATACACACACAGATAGAAACACACACACACTCACACAGATAGAAACACACACACAATCACACTGATAGAAACACACACACACACACAGATAGAAACACACACACACTCACACAGATAGAAACACACACACACTCACACTAATAGAAACACAGACACAATCACACTGATAGAAACACACACAGATAGAAACACACCTACACTCACACTAATAGAAACACACACTCACACAGATAGAAACACACACACACTCACACTAATAGAAACACAGACACACTCACACAGATAGAAACACACACACACACACACACAGAGATAGAAACACACACACAGATAGAAACACACATGCAAACAGATAGAAACACACACTCAAACAGAAAGAAACACACACACACTCACACTGATAGAACAAACACACACAGATAGTAACACACACACAGATAGAAACACACACACACACACAGATAGAAGCACACACACACACATAGAAACACAGACACTCTCACACAGATAGAAACACATACACATTCACTGACACAGATGGAAACACACACACACACACTCGCACACACAGAGAGAAACACATACACACTCACACTGAATGAAACACAAACACATACTCACACAGATAGAAACAAACACACACACAATCACGCTGATAGAAACAAATACTCACACTGATAGAAACATACAAACACTCGCACAGATAGAAACACACACTCACACAGTTAGAAAAACTCACTCACACAGGTGGAAACACACACACACACAAACAAAAACACACACACACATTCACACTGATAGAAACACACACACACTCACACAGATAAAAAACAAAAACACACTCGCACAGATTGAAACACACACATTCATACACACACACACAGATAGAAACACACAGACACTCACAGCTAGAAACACAGACACATACAGATAGAAACACACACACTCTCACACAGAAAGAAACACACGCACACTCACAGCTAGAAACACACACACACTCACACAGATAGAAACACACACTCACTCAGAGAGGTAGAAACACACACACACTCTGCTAGAAACACTTACACACACAAACATATAGAAACACTCACACCCTCCCACAGGTAGAAACACACACACACTCACGCAGATAGAAACAAACACACACTCACAATGATAGAAACACACACTCACACAGATACAAACACATACACACTGTAGGAACACACAGAATCACACAGATAGAAACACACACTCACTCACACAGATAAAAACACACACAGACTCACACAGATAGAAACAAACACTCACTCAGGTGGAAACACACACACACACTGATAGAAACACACACACACAGTTAGAAACACACAATCACACAGATAGAAACACACACACACACAGATAGAAACACACACTCACTCACACAGATAGAAACACACACACACTCACACAGATAGAAACACACACACAATCACACTGATAGAAACACACACACACACTCACACTGATAGAAACACACACACACGCACACAGATAGAAACACACACACACGCACACAGATAGAAACAAACACACACGCACACAGATAGAAACACACACACGCACACAGATAGAAACACACACACACAGAAGATAGAAACACACACACACACACACACACAGATAGAAACACACACACACACAGATAGAAACACACACACACTCACACTGATAGAAACACCCACACACTCACATTGATAGAAACACACACACACCCACAATGATAGAAACACACATTCAAACAGATCGAAACACCCACACACACACACTCACATATATAGAAACACACAGTCACACAGATAGAAACACGCACACACTCACGCAGATAGATAAAGGCACACACACTCACACAGATAGACACACACACACACACTCACACAGATAGAAACACACAGACACTCACAAAAATAGAAACACACACACACTCACAGATAGAAACAAACACTCACTCAGGTGGAAACACACACACTCACACAGATAGAAACACACACACTCTCACAAACACACACTCACACTGATAGAAACACACACACACTCACACTATTAGAAACACATGCACTCTCACACAGATTGAAACACACACACACACACACACACAGATTGAAACACACACACAGATAGAAACACGCACACACTCACACCGATAGAAACACAGACACTCACAGATAGTAACATACACACTCACAGGTAGAAACACACACACAAACACACTTATAGAAACACAAACACCCTCACACAGATAGAAACACAAAAACACACTCACACAGATAGAAACACAAAGACACATTCACACAGATTGCAACACACACACTCATACACACACACACAGATAGAAACACACAGACACTCACAGCTAGAAACACAGACACATACAGATAGAAACACACACACTCTCACACAGAAAGAAACACACGCACACTCACAGCTAGAAACACACACTCAGAGAGGTAGAAACACACACACACTCACTCTGCTAGAAACACTTACACACTCACACATATAGAAACACTCACACCCTCCCACAGGTAGAAACACACACACACTCACGCAGATAGAAACAAACACGCACTCACAATGATAGAAACACACACTCACACAGATACAAACACATACACACTGATAGGAACACACAGAATCACACAGATAGAAACACACACATTCACAGAGATAGAAACACACACTCTGATAGAAACACACACACAATCACTTAGATAGAAACACACACACACACACAATCACACTGAAAGAAACACACAACCACACCGATAGAAACACAGACACACACACACAGATAGAAACACACACACACTCACACAGATAGAAACACACACACACACACACACAATCACACTGATAGAAACACACAACCACACTGATAGAAACACACACACAATCACACAGATAGAAACACACACACACACACACAATCACACTGATAGAAACACACACACACACAATCACACTTTTAGAAGCACACAACCACACTAATAGAAACACACACACACACACACACACACACATACACACACAGATAGAAACACACACACACTCACACAGATAGAAACACACACACAATCACACTGATAGAAACACACACACACACACAGATAGAAACACACACACACTCACACAGATAGAAACACACACACACTCACACTAATAGAAACACAGACACAATCACACTGATAGAAACACACACAGATAGAAACACACCTACACTCACACTAATAGAAACACACACTCACACAGATAGAAACACACACACACTCACACTAATAGAAACACAGACACACTCACACAGATAGAAACACACACACACACACACACAGAGATAGAAACACACACACAGATAGAAACACACATGCAAACAGATAGAAACACACACTCAAACAGAAAGAAACACACACACACTCACACTGATAGAACAAACACACACAGATAGTAACACACACACAGATAGAAACACACACACACACACAGATAGAAGCACACACACACACATAGAAACACAGACACTCTCACACAGATAGAAACACATACACATTCACTGACACAGATGGAAACACACACACACACACTCGCACACACAGAGAGAAACACATACACACTCACACTGAATGAAACACAAACACATACTCACACAGATAGAAACAAACACACACACAATCACGCTGATAGAAACAAATACTCACACTGATAGAAACATACAAACACTCGCACAGATAGAAACACACACTCACACAGTTAGAAAAACTCACTCACACAGGTGGAAACACACACACACACAAACAAAAACACACACACACATTCACACTGATAGAAACACACACACACTCACACAGATAAAAAACAAAAACACACTCGCACAGATTGAAACACACACATTCATACACACACACACAGATAGAAACACACAGACACTCACAGCTAGAAACACAGACACATACAGATAGAAACACACACACTCTCACACAGAAAGAAACACACGCACACTCACAGCTAGAAACACACACACACTCACACAGATAGAAACACACACTCACTCAGAGAGGTAGAAACACACACACACTCTGCTAGAAACACTTACACACACAAACATATAGAAACACTCACACCCTCCCACAGGTAGAAACACACACACACTCACGCAGATAGAAACAAACACACACTCACAATGATAGAAACACACACTCACACAGATACAAACACATACACACTGTAGGAACACACAGAATCACACAGATAGAAACACACACTCACTCACACAGATAAAAACACACACAGACTCACACAGATAGAAACAAACACTCACTCAGGTGGAAACACACACACACACTGATAGAAACACACACACACAGTTAGAAACACACAATCACACAGATAGAAACACACACACACACAGATAGAAACACACACTCACTCACACAGATAGAAACACACACACACTCACACAGATAGAAACACACACACAATCACACTGATAGAAACACACACACACACTCACACTGATAGAAACACACACACACGCACACAGATAGAAACACACACACACGCACACAGATAGAAACACACACACACGCACACAGATAGAAACACACACACGCACACAGATAGAAACACACACACACAGAAGATAGAAACACACACACACACACACACACAGATAGAAACACACACACACACAGATAGAAACACACACACACTCACACTGATAGAAACACCCACACACTCACATTGATAGAAACACACACACACCCACAATGATAGAAACACACATTCAAACAGATCGAAACACCCACACACACACACTCACATATATAGAAACACACAGTCACACAGATAGAAACACGCACACACTCACGCAGATAGATAAACGCACACACACTCACACAGATAGACACACACACACACACTCACACAGATAGAAACACACAGACACTCACAAAAATAGAAACACACACACACTCACAGATAGAAACAAACACTCACTCAGGTGGAAACACACACACTCACACAGATAGAAACACACACACTCTCACAAACACACACTCACACTGATAGAAACACACACACACTCACACTATTAGAAACACATGCACACTCACACAGATTGAAACACACACACACACACACACAGATTGAAACACACACACAGATAGAAACACGCACACACTCACACCGATAGAAACACAGACACTCACAGATAGTAACATACACACTCACAGGTAGAAACACACACACAAACACACTTATAGAAACACAAACACCCTCACACAGATAGAAACACAAAAACACACTCACACAGATAGAAACACAAAGACACATTCACACAGATTGCAACACACACACTCATACACACACACAGATAGAAACACACAGACACTCACAGCTAGAAACACAGACACATACAGATAGAAACACACACACTCTCACACAGAAAGAAACACACGCACACTCACAGCTAGAAACACACACACACTCACACAGATAGAAACACACACTCACTCAGAGAGGTAGAAACACACACACACACTCACTCTGCTAGAAACACTTACACACTCACACATATAGAAACACTCACACCCTCACACAGGTAGAAACACACACACACTCACGCAGATAGAAACAAACACGCACTCACAATGATAGAAACACACACTCACACAGATACAAACACATACACACTGATAGAAACACACAGAATCACACAGATAGAAACACACACATTCACAGAGATAGAAACACACACTCTGATAGAAACACACACACAATCACTTAGATAGAAACACACACACACACACAATCACACTGAAAGAAACACACAACCACACCGATAGAAACACAGACACACACACACAGATAGAAACACACACACACTCACACAGATAGAAACACACACACACACACAATCACACTGATAGAAACACACAACCACACTGATAGAAACACACACACAATCACACAGATAGAAACACACACACACACACACAGATAGAAACACACACACAATCACACTGATAGAAACACACACACACACACAGATAGAAACACACACACACTCACACTAATAGAAACACAGACACAATCACACTGATAGAAACACACACAGATAGAAACACACCCACACTCACACTAATAGAAACACACACTCACACAGATAGAAACACACACACACTCACACTAATAGAAACACAGACACACTCACACAGATAGAAACACACACACACTCACACTGATAGAAACACCCACACACTCACATTGATAGAAACACACACACACCCACAATGATAGAAACACACATTCAAACAGATCGAAACACCCACACACACACACTCACATATATAGAAACACACAGTCACACAGATAGAAACACGCACACACTCACGCAGATAGATAAAGGCACACACACTCACACAGATAGACACACACACACACACTCACACAGATAGAAACACACAGACACTCACAAAAATAGAAACACACACACACTCACAGATAGAAACAAACACTCACTCAGGTGGAAACACACACACTCACACAGATAGAAACACACACACTCTCACAAACACACACTCACACTGATAGAAACACACACACACTCACACTATTAGAAACACATGCACTCTCACACAGATTGAAACACACACACACACACACAGATTGAAACACACACACAGATAGAAACACGCACACACTCACACCGATAGAAACACAGACACTCACAGATAGTAACATACACACTCACAGGTAGAAACACACACACAAACACACTTATAGAAACACAAACACCCTCACACAGATAGAAACACAAAAACACACTCACACAGATAGAAACACAAAGACACATTCACACAGATTGCAACACACACACTCATACACACACACACAGATAGAAACACACAGACACTCACAGCTAGAAACACAGACACATACAGATAGAAACACACACACTCTCACACAGAAAGAAACGCACGCACACTCACAGCTAGAAACACACACTCAGAGAGGTAGAAACACACACACACTCACTCTGCTAGAAACACTTACACACTCACACATATAGAAACACTCACACCCTCCCACAGGTAGAAACACACACACACTCACGCAGATAGAAACAAACACGCACTCACAATGATAGAAACACACACTCACACAGATACAAACACTTACACACTGATAGGAACACACAGAATCACACAGATAGAAACACACACATTCACAGAGATAGAAACACACACTCTGATAGAAACACACACACAATCACTTAGATAGAAACACACACACACACACAATCACACTGAAAGAAACACACAACCACACCGATAGAAACAAAGACACACACACACAGATAGAAACACACACACACTCACACAGATAGAAACACACACACACACACACAATCACACTGATAGAAACACACAACCACACTGATAGAAACACACACACAATCACACAGATAGAAACACACACACACACACACAATCACACTGATAGAAACACACACACACACAATCACACTTTTAGAAGCACACAACCACACTAATAGAAACACACACACACACACACACACACATACACACACAGATAGAAACACACACACACTCACACAGATAGAAACACACACACAATCACACTGATAGAAACACACACACACACACAGATAGAAACACACACACACTCACACAGATAGAAACACACACACACTCACACTAATAGAAACACAGACACAATCACACTGATAGAAACACACACAGATAGAAACACACCTACACTCACACTAATAGAAACACACACTCACACAGATAGAAACACACACACACTCACACTAATAGAAACACAGACACACTCACACAGATAGAAACACACACACACACACACACACACAGAGATAGAAACACACACACAGATAGAAACACACATGCAAACAGATAGAAACACACACTCAAACAGAAAGAAACACACACACACTCACACTGATAGAACAAACACACACAGATAGTAACACACACACAGATAGAAACACACACACACACACAGATAGAAGCACACACACACACATAGAAACACAGACACTCTCACACAGATAGAAACACATACACATTCACTGACACAGATGGAAACACACACACACACACTCGCACACACAGAGAGAAACACATACACACTCACACTGAATGAAACACAAACACATACTCACACAGATAGAAACAAACACACACACAATCACGCTGATAGAAACAAATACTCACACTGATAGAAACATACAAACACTCGCACAGATAGAAACACACACTCACACAGTTAGAAAAACTCACTCACACAGGTGGAAACACACACACACACAAACAGAAACACACACACACATTCACACTGATAGAAACACACACACACTCACACAGATAAAAAACAAAAACACACTCGCACAGATTGAAACACACACATTCATACACACACACACAGATAGAAACACACAGACACTCACAGCTAGAAACACAGACACATACAGATAGAAACACACACACTCTCACACAGAAAGAAACACACGCACACTCACAGCTAGAAACACACACACACTCACACAGATAGAAACACACACTCACTCAGAGAGGTAGAAACACACACACACTCTGCTAGAAACACTTACACACACACACATATAGAAACACTCACACCCTCCCACAGGTAGAAACACACACACACTCACGCAGATAGAAACAAACACACACTCACAATGATAGAAACACACACTCACACAGATACAAACACATACACACTGTAGGAACACACAGAATCACACAGATAGAAACACACACTCACTCACACAGATAAAAACACACACAGACTCACACAGATAGAAACAAACACTCACTCAGGTGGAAACACACACACACACTGATAGAAACACACACACAGTTAGAAACACACAATCACACAGATAGAAACACACACACACACACACAGATAGAAACACACACTCACTCACACAGATAGAAACACACACACACTCACACAGATAGAAACACACACACAATCACACTGATAGAAACACACACACACACTCACACAGATAGAAACACACACACACGCACACAGATAGAAACAAACACACACGCACACAGATAGAAACACACACACGCACACAGATAGAAACACACACACACAGAAGATAGAAACACACACACACACACACACACACAGATAGAAACACACACACACACAGATAGAAACACACACACACTCACACTGATAGAAACACCCACACACTCACATTGATAGAAACACACACACACCCACAATGATAGAAACACACATTCAAACAGATCGAAACACCCACACACACACACTCACATATATAGAAACACACAGTCACACAGATAGAAACACGCACACACTCACGCAGATAGATAAACGCACACACACTCACACAGATAGACACACACACACACAATCACACAGATAGAAACACACAGACACTCACAAAAATAGAAACACACACACACTCACAGATAGAAACAAACACTCACTCAGGTGGAAACACACACACTCACACAGATAGAAACACACACACTCTCACAAACACACACTCACACTGATAGAAACACACACACACTCACACTATTAGAAACACATGCACACTCACACAGATTGAAACACACACACACACACACACAGATTGAAACACACACACAGATAGAAACACGCACACACTCACACCGATAGAAACACAGACACTCACAGATAGTAACATACACACTCACAGGTAGAAACACACACACAAACACACTTATAGAAACACAAACACCCTCACACAGATAGAAACACAAAAACACACTCACACAGATAGAAACACAAAGACACATTCACACAGATTGCAACACACACACTCATACACACACACACAGATAGAAACACACAGACACTCACAGCTAGAAACACAGACACATACAGATAGAAACACACACACTCTCACACAGAAAGAAACACACGCACACTCACAGCTAGAAACACACACACACTCACACAGATAGAAACACACACTCACTCAGAGAGGTAGAAACACACACACACACTCACTCTGCTAGAAACACTTACACACTCACACATATAGAAACACTCACACCCTCACACAGGTAGAAACACACACACACTCACGCAGATAGAAACAAACACGCACTCACAATGATAGAAACACACACTCACACAGATAAAACACATACACACTGATAGAAACACACAGAATCACACAGATAGAAACACACACATTCACAGAGATAGAAACACACACTCTGATAGAAACACACACACAATCACTTAGATAGAAACACACACACACACACAATCACACTGAAAGAAACACACAACCACACCGATAGAAACACAGACACACACACACAGATAGAAACACACACACACTCACACAGATAGAAACACACACACACACACAATCACACTGATAGAAACACACATCCACAGTGATAGAAACACACACACAATCACACAGATAGAAACACACACACACACACACAGATAAAAACACACACACAATCACACTGATAGAAACACACACACACACAGATAGAAACACACACACACTCACACAGATAGAAACACACACACACTCACACTAATAGAAACACAGACACAATCACACTGATAGAAACACACACAGATAGAAACTCACCCACACTCACACTAATAGAAACACACACTCACACAGATAGAAACACACACACACTCACACTAATAGAAACACAGACACACTCACACAGATAGAAACACACACACACACACACACACACACAGATAGAAACACACACACAGATAGAAACACACATGCAAACAGATAGAAACACACACTCAAACAGAAAGAAACACACACACACTCACACTGATAGAACAAACACACACAGATAGTAACACACACACAGATAGAAACACACACACACACACACAGATAGAAGCACACACACACACATAGAAACACAGACACTCTCACACAGATAGAAACACATACACATTCACTGACACAGATGGAAACACACACACACACACTCGCACACACAGAGAGAAACACATGCACACTCACACTGAATGAAACACAAACACATACTCACACAGATAGAAACAAACACACAACCAATCACGCTGATAGAAACAAATACTCACACTGATAGAAACATACAAACACTCGCACAGATAGAAACACACACTCACACAGTTAGAAAAACTCACTCACACAGGTGGAAACACACACACACACAAACAGAAACACACACACACATTCACACTGATAGAAACACACACGCACTCACACAGATAAAAAACAAAAACACACTCGCACAGATTGAAACACACACATTCATACACACAGACACAGATAGAAACACACAGACACTCACAGCTAGAAGCACAGACACATACAGATAGAAACACCCACACTCTCACACAGAAAGAAACACATGCAAACTCACAGCTAGAAACACACACACAATCACACAGATAGAAACACACACACACACGCACACAGATAGAAACACACACTCACTCAGAGAGGTAGAAACACACACACACTCACTCTGCTAGAAACACTTACACACTCACACATATAGAAACACTCACACCCTCCCACAGGTAGAAAAACACACACACTCACGCAGATAGAAACAAACACACACTCACAATGATAGAAACACACACTCACACGGATACAAACACATACACACTGATAGAAACACACAGAATCACACAGATAGAAACACACACATTCACAGAGATAGAAACACACACTCTGATAGAAACACACACACAATCACTTAGATAGAAACACACACAATCACACTGAAAGAAACACACAACCACACCGATAGAAACACAGACACACTCACACAGATAGAAACACACACACACACACAATCACACTGATAGAAACACACAACCACACTGATAGAAACACACACACAATCACACAGATAGAAACACACACACACACACACACACACAATCACACTGATAGAAACACACACACACACAATCACACTGATAGAAGCACACAACCACACTGATAGAAACACACACACACACACACACAGATAGAAACACACACACACACACAGATAGAAGCACACACACACACATAGAAACACAGACACTCTCACACAGATAGAAACACATACACATTCACTGACACAGATGGAAACACACACACACACACTCGCACACACAGAGAGAAACACATACACACTCACACTGAATGAAACACAAACACATACTCACACAGATAGAAACAAACACACAACCAATCACGCTGATAGAAACAAATACTCACACTGATAGAAACATACAAACACTCGCACAGATAGAAACACACACTCACACAGTTAGAAAAACTCACTCACACAGGTGGAAACACACACACACACAAACAGAAACACACACACACATTCACACTGATAGAAACACACACACACTCACACAGATAAAAAACAAAAACACACTCGCACAGATTGAAACACACACATTCATACACACAGACACAGATAGAAACACACAGACACTCACAGCTAGAAGCACAGACACATACAGATAGAAACACCCACACTCTCACACAGAAAGAAACACATGCAAACTCACAGCTAGAAACACACACACAATCACACAGATAGAAACACACACACACACGCACACAGATAGAAACACACACTCACTCAGAGAGGTAGAAACACACACACACTCACTCTGCTAGAAACACTTACACACTCACACATATAGAAACACTCACACCCTCCCACAGGTAGAAAAACACACACACTCACGCAGATAGAAACAAACACACACTCACAATGATAGAAACACACACTCACACGGATACAAACACATACACACTGATAGAAACACACAGAATCACACAGATAGAAACACACACATTCACAGAGATAGAAACACACACTCTGATAGAAACACACACACAATCACTTAGATAGAAACACACACAATCACACTGAAAGAAACATACAACCACACCGATAGAAACACAGACACACACACACAGATAGAAACACACATTCACTCACACAGATAGAAACACACACACACACACAATCACACTGATAGAAACACACAACCACACTGATAGAAACACACGCACAATCACACAGATAGAAACACACACACACACACACACACAATCACACTGATAGAAACACACACACACACAATCACACTGATAGAAGCACACAACCACACTGATAGAAACACACACACACACACACAGATAGAAACACACACACACACACACAGATAGAAGCACACACACACACATAGAAACACAGACACTCTCACACAGATAGAAACACATACACATTCACTGACACAGATGGAAACACACACACACACACTCGCACACACAGAGAGAAACACATACACACTCACACTGAATGAAACACAAACACATACTCACACAGATAGAAACAAACACACAACCAATCACGCTGATAGAAACAAATACTCACACTGATAGAAACATACAAACACTCGCACAGATAGAAACACACACTCACACAGTTAGAAAAACTCACTCACACAGGTGGAAACACACACACACACAAACAGAAACACACACACACATTCACACTGATAGAAACACACACACACTCACACAGATAAAAAACAAAAACACACTCGCACAGATTGAAACACACACATTCATACACACAGACACAGATAGAAACACACAGACACTCACAGCTAGAAGCACAGACACATACAGATAGAAACACCCACACTCTCACACAGAAAGAAACACATGCAAACTCACAGCTAGAAACACACACACAATCACACAGATAGAAACACACACACACACGCACACAGATAGAAACACACACTCACTCAGAGAGGTAGAAACACACACACACTCACTCTGCTAGAAACACTTACACACTCACACATATAGAAACACTCACACCCTCCCACAGGTAGAAAAACACACACACTCACGCAGATAGAAACAAACACACACTCACAATGATAGAAACACACACTCACACGGATACAAACACATACACACTGATAGAAACACACAGAATCACACAGATAGAAACACACACATTCACAGAGATAGAAACACACACTCTGATAGAAACACACACACAATCACTTAGATAGAAACACACACAATCACACTGAAAGAAACATACAACCACACCGATAGAAACACAGACACACACACACAGATAGAAACACACATTCACTCACACAGATAGAAACACACACACACACACAATCACACTGATAGAAACACACAACCACACTGATAGAAACACACGCACAATCACACAGATAGAAACACACACACACACACACACACAATCACACTGATAGAAACACACACACACACAATCACACTGATAGAAGCACACAACCACACTGATAGAAACACACACACACACACACAGATAGAAACACACACACACACACACAGATAGAAGCACACACACACACATAGAAACACAGACACTCTCACACAGATAGAAACACATACACATTCACTGACACAGATGGAAACACACACACACACACTCGCACACACAGAGAGAAACACATACACACTCACACTGAATGAAACACAAACACATACTCACACAGATAGAAACAAACACACACACAATCACGCTGATAGAAACAAATACTCACACTGATAGAAACATACAAACACTCGCACAGATAGAAACACACACTCACACAGTTAGAAAAACTCACTCACACAGGTGGAAACACACACACACACAAACAGAAACACACACACACATTCACACTGATAGAAACACACACACACTCACACAGATAAAAAACAAAAACACACTCGCACATATTGAAACACACACATTCATACACACAGACACAGATAGAAACACACAGACACTCACAGCTAGAAGCACAGACACATACAGATAGAAACACCCACACTCTCACACAGAAAGAAACACATGCAAACTCACAGCTAGAAACACACACACAATCACACAGATAGAAACACACACACACACGCACACAGATAGAAACACACACTCACTCAGAGAGGTAGAAACACACACACACTCACTCTGCTAGAAACACTTACACACTCACACATATAGAAACACTCACACCCTCCCACAGGTAGAAAAACACACACACTCACGCAGATAGAAACAAACACACACTCACAATGATAGAAACACACACTCACACGGATACAAACACATACACACTGATAGAAACACACAGAATCACACAGATAGAAACACACACATTCACAGAGATAGAAACACACACTCTGATAGAAACACACACACAATCACTTAGATAGAAACACACACAATCACACTGAAAGAAACACACAACCACACCGATAGAAACACAGACACACACACACAGATAGAAACACACATTCACTCACACAGATAGAAACACACACACACACACACAATCACACTGATAGAAACACACAACCACACTGATAGAAACACACACACAATCACACAGATAGAAACACACACACACACACACACAATCACACTGATAGAAACACACACACACACAATCACACTGATAGAAGCACACAACCACACTGATAGAAACACACACACACACACACACAGATAGAAACACACACACACTCACACAGATAGAAACACACACACACTCACACAGATAGAAACACACACACAATCACACTGATAGAAACACACACACACACACACAGATAGAAACACACACACACTCACACTGATAGAAACACACACACACTCACACTAATAGAAACACAGACACACTCACACTGA
This sequence comes from Carcharodon carcharias, assembly GCF_017639515.1. NCBI lineage: Eukaryota > Metazoa > Chordata > Chondrichthyes > Lamniformes > Lamnidae > Carcharodon > Carcharodon carcharias. Next base: position 270,954,966 of record NC_054467.1, read on the forward strand.
TAGAAACACACACACATAGAAACACACACACGCTCACACAGATAGAAACACAAACACACACACACAATCACACTGATAGAAACACGCAACCACACTGATAGAAACACACACACACTCACACAGATAGAAACACACACACACTCACACTAATAGAAACACAGACACATTAACACTGATAGAAACACACACACATAGAAACACACACACACTCACACTAATAGAAACACACACTCACAGAGATAGAAACACACACACACTCACACAGATAGAAACACAAACACACACACACAATCACACTGATAGAAACACGCAACCACACTGATAGAAACACACACACACTCACACAGATAGAAACACACACACTCACACAATCACACTGATAGAAACACACAACCACACTGATAGAAACACACCCAAAGTCACACAGATAGAAACACCTACAGATAGAAACACAGACACATACAGATAGAAACACACACACTCTCACACAGAAAGAAACACATGCAAGCTCACATCTAGAAACACACACACAATCACACAGATAGAAACACACACACACTCACACAGATAGAAACACACAAACACTCACAGCTAGAGACACACACACACTCACACAGATAGAAACAAACACACTCTCACAATAATAGAAACAGACACACAATCACAATGATAGAAACACACCAACACACCGATAGAAATACACACACGCTCACACAGATAGAAACAAACACACACACAATCACGCTGATAGAAACAAATACTCACACTGATAGAAACATACAAACACTTGCACAGATAGAAACACACACTCACACAGTTAGAAAATCTCACTCACACAGGTGGAAACACACACACACACAAACAGAAACACACACACACATTCACACTGATAGAAACACACACACACTCACACTGATAGAAACACAAAAACACACTCGCACAGATTGAAACACACACACTCATACACACAGACACAGATAGACACACACAGGCACTCACAGCTAGAAACACAGACACATACAGATAGAAACACACACACTCTCACACAGAAAGAAACACATGCAAACTCACAGCTAGAAACACACACACAATCACACAGATAGAAACACACACACACGCACACAGATAGAAACACAAACACACACAGACAGATAGAAACACACACACACACACAGATCGAAACACACACACACACAGATAGAAACACACACACACTCACACTGATAGAAACACCCACACACTCACATTGATAGAAACACACACACACTCACAATGATAGAAACACACATTCAAACATAGAAACACCCACACACACTCACATATATAGAAACACACAGTCACACAGATAGAAACACGCACACACTCACGCAGATAGAAAAACGCACACACAAATAGGAACTCACACACACTCACACAGATAGAAACATACACACACACTCACACAGATAGAAACAGACACACACACTCACACAGATAGAAACACACAGACACTCACAAAAATAGAAACACACACACACTCACAGATAGAAACAAACACTCACTCAGGTGGAAACACACACACTCACACAGATAGAAACACACACACTCTCACAAACACACACACTCACACTGATAGAAACACACACACACTCACACTATTAGAAACACACACACACACACACACACTCAGATAGAAACACACACACTCACAGATTGAAACACACGCACACAGATAGAAACACGCCCTCACAGATAGACACACACACACACACAGATAGAAACACGCACACACAGATAGAAACACACACACAAAGATAGAAACACCCACACTCATTGATAGAAACATAAACACAGAGATAGAAACACACACACTCACACAGATAGAAACACACACACACTCACACTAATAGAAACACAGACACACTCACACTGATAGAAACAAACACACATAGAAACACACACACACTCACACTAATAGAAACAGAGACACACTCACACGGATAGAAACACACACACACACACACAGATAGAAACACACACTCAAACAGAAAGAAACACACACACACTCACACTGATAGAACAAACACACACAGATAGTAACACACACACAGATAGAAACACACACACACACACAGGTAGAAGCACACACACACACACATAGAAAGACAGACACTCTCACACAGATAGAAACACATGCACATTCACTGACACAGATAGAAACACACACACACACACACACACAGAGAGAAACACATACACACACACTGAATGAAACACAAACACACACTCACACAGATAGAAACACGCACACACTCACACAGATAGAAACACGCACACACTCACACAGATAGAAACACACACTCACACTCACAGATAGAAACACACACTCACTCACACAGATAGAAACACACACTCACTCACACAGTTAGAAACACACACACACACACTCACACAGATAGAAACACACATGCACTCTCATACAGAGAGAGCAACACACACTCACTCACACAGATAGAAACACACACTCACTCACACAGATGGAAACAAACACTCACTCAGGTGGAAACAGAAACACTCACACAGATAGAAACACACTCACACTCACAAACACACACACTCACACAGATAGAAACACACACACTCTCACAAACACACACACTCACACAGATAGAAACACACACACTCTCACAAACACACACACTTACACAGTTAGAAACACACACACACTCTCATACAGAGAGAGGAACACACACACACTCACACAGATAGAAACACACACTCACTCACACAGATGGAAACAAACACTCACTCACACAGATAGAAACAAACACTCACTCACACAGATAGAAACACACACTCACTCACACAGAGAGAAACACACACTCACTCACACAGATAGAAACAAACACTCACTCAGGTGGAAACACACACACACACACTGATAGAAACAAACACACAGTTAGAAACACACACTCACACAGATAGAAACACACACTCACACACATAGATAGAAACACACACTCACTCACACAGATAGAAACACACACTCACTCACACAGATAGAAACAAACACTCACTCAGGTGGAAACACACACACACACACAGATAGAAACACACACACAGTTAGAAACACACACACAAACACAGATAGAAACACACACACAGTTAGAAACACACACTCACACAGATAGAAACACACACTCACACACACAGATAGAAACAAACACTCACTCAGGTGGAAACACACACACTCACACAGATAGAAACACACACACTCTCACAAACACACACACTCACACAGATAGAAACACACACACACACACAGCTAGAAACACACACACACACAGACAGATAGAAACACAGACACATTCACACTGATAGGAACACACACACACACACATTGATAGAAACACACACACACCCACAATGATAGAAACACACATTCAAACAGATAAAAAAACCCACACACACACTCACATAGATAGAAACAAACAGTCATACAGATACAAACACGGACACAATCACACAGATAGAAACACGCACACAATCACACAGATAGAAACACACAAAATCACACTGATAGAAACACACACACTCACACTGATAGAAAAACACACATTCACACAGATAGAAACACACACACACCCCCAATGATAGAAACACATATTCAAACAGATAGAAACACCCACACAAACACTCACATAGATAGAAACACAAAGTCACACAGATAGAAACACACACACTCACACAGATAGAAACTCACACACACACTCACACTGATAGAAACACACACACACTCACACAGAGATAGAAACACACACACACACACACACACACATACAGATAGAAACACACACACACACTCACACAGATAGAAACACCCACACACACAGATAGAAACACACACACACTCACACAGATAGAAACACCCACACACACACAGATAGAAACACACACACACTGATAAAAACACGCACACACTCACCCTGATAGAAACTCACACAAACACACACACACAAAGATAGAAACACACACACACTGATGGAAACACACACACACACACAGATAGAAACACACACACACTCACACGGATAGAAACAAACACACACACACAGGCAGAAACACACACACACACTCACACTCGCACACACAGAGAGAAACACATACACACTCACACTGAATGAAACACAAACACACACAGATAGTAACACACACACACAGAGAAACACACGCACACACACTCACATAGATAGAAACACAAAGTCACACAGATAGAAACACACACGCTCACACAGATAGAAATTCACACACACACTCACACTGATAGAAACACACACACACTCACACACAGATAGAAACACACACACACACACAGATAGAAACACACACACACTCACACAGATAGAAACACCCACACACACACAGATAGAAACACACACACACTGATAGAAACACACACACACACACACACAGGTAGAAACACACACACACTCACACGGATAGAAACACACACACACACACAGGTAGAAACACACACACACACTCACACTCGCACACACAGAGAGAAACACATACACACTCACACTGAATGAAACACAAACACACACAGATTGTAACACACACACAGATAGAAACACACACACACACACAGATAGAAGCACACACACACGCACAGATAGAAACACAGACAAACTTACACAGATAGAAACACATACACATTCACTGACACAGATAGAAACACACACACACACACTCGCACACATAGAGAGAAACACATACACACTCACACTGAATGAAACACAAACACACACTCACACAGATAGAAACACGCACACACTCACACAGATATAAACACGCACACACTCACACAGATATAAACACACACTCAGTCACACAGATAGAAACACACACACACACTCACACAGATAGAAACACCCACACACACACAGATAGAAACACCCACACACTCACACAGATAGAAACACACACACACAGATAGAAACACACACAAACAGACACACACAGATAGAAACACACACACACACACACACACACACACACACACACACACAGAGAAACACATACACACTCACTGAATGAAACACAAACACACACTCACACAGATAGAAACACGCACACACTCACACAGATAGAAACACGCACACACTCACACAGATAGAAACACACACTCACACTCACAGATAGAAACACACACTCACTCACACAGATAGAAACACACACTCACTCACACAGTTAGAAACACACACACACACTCACACAGATAGAAACACACATGCACTCTCATACAGAGAGAGCAACACACACTCACTCACACAGATAGAAACACACACTCACTCACACAGATAGAAACAAACACTCACTCAGGTGGAAACAGAAACACTCACACAGATAGAAACACACTCACACTCACAAACACACACACTCACACAGATAGAAACACACACACTCTCACAAACACACACACTCACACAGATAGAAACACACACACTCTCACAAACACACACACTTACACAGTTAGAAACACACACACACTCTCATACAGAGAGAGGAACACACACACACTCACACAGATAGAAACACACACTCACTCACACAGATGGAAACAAACACTCACTCACACAGATAGAAACAAACACTCACTCACACAGATAGAAACACACACTCACTCACACAGAGAGAAACACACACTCACTCACACAGATAGAAACAAACACTCACTCAGGTGGAAACACACACACACACACTGATAGAAACAAACACACAGTTAGAAACACACACTCACACAGATAGAAACACACACTCACACACATAGATAGAAACACACACTCACTCACACAGATAGAAACACACACTCACTCACACAGATAGAAACAAACACTCACTCAGGTGGAAACACACACACACACACAGATAGAAACACACACACAGTTAGAAACACACACACAAACACAGATAGAAACACACACACAGTTAGAAAAACACACTCACACAGATAGAAACACACACACACACACAGATAGAAACAAACACTCACTCAGGTGGAAACACACACACTCACACAGATAGAAACACACACACACTCACAGCTAGAAACACACACACACACAGACAGATAGAAACACAGACACATTCACACTGATAGAAACACACATTCAAACAGATAAAAAAACCCACACACACACTCACATAGATAGAAACAAACAGTCACACAGATACAAACACGCACACAATCACACAGATAGAAACACGCACACAATCACACAGATAGAAACACACACACAATCACACTGATAGAAACACACACACTCACACTGATAGAAAAACACACATTCACACAGATAGAAACACACACACACCCCCAATGATAGAAACACATATTCAAACAGATAGAAACACCCACACAAACACTCACATAGATAGAAACACAAAGTCACACAGATAGAAACACACACACTCACACAGATAGAAACTCACACACACACTCACACTGATAGAAACACACACACACTCACACACAGATAGAAACACACACACACACACACACACAGATAGAAACACACACACACACTCACACAGATAGAAACACCCACACACACAGATAGAAACACACACACACTCACACAGATAGAAACACCCACACACACACAGATAGAAACACACACACACTGATAGAAACACACACACACATACACACAGATAGAAACACACACACACTGATAAAAACACGCACACACTCACCCTGATAGAAACTCACACACACACACACACACACAAAGATAGAAACACACACACACTGATGGAAACACACACACACACACACAGATAGAAACACACACACACTCACACGGATAGAAACAAACACACACACACAGGCAGAAACACACACACACACTCACACTCGCACACACAGAGAGAAACACATACACACTCACACTGAATGAAACACAAACACACACAGATAGTAACACACACACACAGAGAAACACACGCACACACACTCACATAGATAGAAACACAAAGTCACACAGATAGAAACACACACGCTCACACAGATAGAAATTCACACACACACTCACACTGATAGAAACACACACGCACTCACACACAGATAGAAACACACACACACACACACACAGATAGAAACACACACACACACTCACATAGAGAGAAACACACACACACACAGATAGAAACACACACACACTCACACAAATAGAAACACCCACACACACACACAGAGAAACACACACACACTGATAGAAACACATACACACACACACACACACACAGATAGAAACACACACACACTGATAAAAACACGCACACACTCACCCTGATAGAAACTCACACACACACACACACACAGATAGAAACACACACACACTGATGGAAACACACACACTCACACAGATAGAAACACACACAAACTCACACTGATAGAAACACACACACACTCACACACAGATAGAAACACACACACACTCACACACAGATAGAAACACACACACACACACTCACACAGATAGAAACACCCACACACACAGATAGAAACACACACACACTCACACAGATAGAAACACCCACACACACACAGATAGAAACACACACACACTGATAGAAACACACACACACACACACACACACAGGTAGAAACACACACACACTCACATGGATAGAAACACACACACACACACAGGTAGAAACACACACACACACTCACACTCGCACACACAGAGAAAAACACATACACACTCACACTGAATGAAACACAAACACACACAGATTGTAACACACACACAGATAAAAACACACACACACACACAGATAGAAGCACACACACACGCACAGATAGAAACACAGACAAACTTACACAGATAGAAACACATACACATTCACTGACACAGATAGAAACACACACACACACAGATAGAAGCACACACACACGCACAGATAGAAACACAGACAAACTTACACAGATAGAAACACATACACATTCACTGACACAGATAGAAACACACACACACACACTCGCACACATAGAGAGAAACACATACACACTCACTGAATGAAACACAAACACACACTCACACAGATAGAAACACGCACACACTCACACAGATATAAACACGCACACACTCACACAGATATAAACACACACTCAGTCACACAGATAGAAACACACACACACACTCACACAGATAGAAACACCCACACACACACAGATAGAAACACCCACAAACTCACACAGATAGAAACACACACACACAGATAGAAACACACACACACACTCACACAGATAGAAACACCCACACACACACAGATAGAAACACCCACAAACTCACACAGATAGAAACACCCACACACACACAGATAGAAACACACACACACTGATAGAAACACACACAAACAGACACACACAGAAAGAAACACACACACACGGATAGAAACACGCACCCACTCACACTGATAGAAACTCACAAACACACACACAGATAGAAACACACACACACTGATGGAAGCACACACACACACACACAGATAGAAACACACACACACTCACACGGATAGAAACACACACACACACACAGGTAGAAACACACACACACTCACACTCGCACACACAGAGAGAAACACATACACACTCACACTGAATGAAACACAAACACACACAGATAGTAACACACACACAGATAGAAACACACACACACTCACACGGATAGAAACACACACACACACACAGGTAGAAACACACACACACACTCACACTCGCACACACAGAGAGAAACACATACACACTCACACTGAATGAAACACAAACACACACAGATAGTAACACACACACAGATAGAAACACACACACACACACACAGATAGAAGCACACACACACATAGAAACACAGACACTCTCACACAGATAGAAACACATACACATTCACTGACACAGATAGAAACACACACACATACACACACTCGCACACACAGAGAGAAACACATGCACGCTCACACTGAAGGGGACACAAACACACACTCACACAGATAGAAAAACGCACACCCTCACACGGATATAAACACGCACACACTCACACAGATATAAACACACACTCAGTCACACAGATAGAAACACACACACACACTGATGGAAACACACACACACACACACAGATAGAAACACACACACACTCACACGGATAGAAACAAACACACACACACAGGCAGAAACACACACACACACTCACACTCGCACACACAGAGAGAAACACATACACACTCACACTGAATGAAACACAAACACACACAGATAGTAACACACACACACAGAGAAACACACGCACACACACTCACATAGATAGAAACACAAAGTCACACAGATAGAAACACACACGCTCACACAGATAGAAATTCACACACACACTCACACTGATAGAAACACACACGCACTCACACACAGATAGAAACACACACACACACACACACAGATAGAAACACACACACACACTCACATAGAGAGAAACACACACACACACAGATAGAAACACACACACACTCACACAAATAGAAACACCCACACACACACACAGAGAAACACACACACACTGATAGAAACACACACACACACACACACACACAGATAGGAACACACACACACTGATAAAAACACGCACACACTCACCCTGATAGAAACTCACACACACACACACACACAGATAGAAACACACACACACTGATGGAAACACACACACTCACACAGATAGAAACACACACAAACTCACACTGATAGAAACACACACACACTCACACACAGATAGAAACACACACACACTCACACACAGATAGAAACACACACACACACTCACACAGATAGAAACACCCACACACACAGATAGAAACACACACACACTCACACTGATAGAAACACCCACACACACACAGAGAGAAACACACACACACTCACACACAGATAGAAACACACACACACACTCACACAGATAGAAACACCCACACACACAGATAGAAACACACACACACTCACACTGATAGAAACACCCACACACACACAGATAGAAACACACACACACACTCACACAGATAGAAACACCCACACACACAGATAGAAACACACACACACTCACACTGATAGAAACACCCACACACACACAGATAGAAACACACACACACACTCACACAGATAGAAACACCCACACACACACAGATAGAAACACACACACACTGATAGAAACACACACACACACACACACACAGGTAGAAACACACACACACTCACATGGATAGAAACACACACACACACACACAGGTAGAAACACACACACACACTCACACTCGCACACACAGAGAGAAACACATACACACTCACACTGAATGAAACACAAACACACACAGATTGTAACACACACACAGATAGAAACACACACACACACACAGATAGAAGCACACACACACGCACAGATAGAAACACAGACAAACTTACACAGATAGAAACACATACACATTCACTGACACAGATAGAAACAAACACACACAGATAGAAACACACACACACACTCACACAGATAGAAACACCCACACACACACAGATAGAAACACCCACAAACTCACACAGATAGAAACACCCACACACACACAGATAGAAACACACACACACTGATAGAAACACACACAAACAGACACACACAGAAAGAAACACACACACACGGATAGAAACACGCACCCACTCACACTGATAGAAACTCACAAACACACACACAGATAGAAACACACACACACTGATGGAAGCACACGCACACACACACAGATAGAAACACACACACACTCACACGGATAGAAACACACACACACACACAGGTAGAAACACACACACACTCACACGGATAGAAACACACACACACACACAGATAGAAACACACACACACTCACACGGATAGAAACACACACACACACACAGGTAGAAGCACACACACACACACACAGGTAGAAACACACACACACTCACACGGATAGAAACACACACACACACACAGGTAGAAACACACACACACACTCACACTCGCACACACAGAGAGAAACACATACACACTCACACTGAATGAAACACAAACACACACAGATAGTAACACACACACAGATAGAAACACACACACACTCACACGGATAGAAACACACACACACACACAGGTAGAAACACACACACACACTCACACTCGCACACACAGAGAGAAACACATACACACTCACACTGAATGAAACACAAACACACACAGATAGTAACACACACACAGATAGAAACACACACACACACACACACAGATAGAAGCACACACACACATAGAAACACAGACACTCTCACACAGATAGAAACACATACACATTCACTGACACAGATAGAAACACACACACATACACACACTCGCACACACAGAGAGAAACACATGCACGCTCACACTGAAGGGGACACAAACACACACTCACACAGATAGAAAAACGCACACCCTCACACGGATATAAACACGCACACACTCACACAGATATAAACACACACTCAGTCACACAGATAGAAACACACACACACACTGATGGAAACACACACACACACACACAGATAGAAACACACACACACTCACACGGATAGAAACAAACACACACACACAGGCAGAAACACACACACACACTCACACTCGCACACACAGAGAGAAACACATACACACTCACACTGAATGAAACACAAACACACACAGATAGTAAAACACACACACAGAGAAACACACGCACACACACTCACATAGATAGAAACACAAAGTCACTCAGATAGAAACACACACGCTCACACAGATAGAAATTCACACACACACTCACACTGATAGAAACACACACACACTCACACACAGATAGAAACACACACACACACACACACAGATAGAAACACACACACACACTCACATAGAGAGAAACACACACACACACAGATAGAAACACACACACACTCACACAAATAGAAACACCCACACACACACACAGAGAAACACACACACACTGATAGAAACACACACACACACACACACACACAGATAGAAACACACACACACTGATAAAAACACGCACACACTCACCCTGATAGAAACACACACACACACACACACACACAGAGAAACACACACACACTGATAAAAACACGCACACACTCACCCTGATAGAAACTCACACACACACACACACACAGATAGAAACACACACACACTGATGGAAACACACACACTCACACAGATAGAAACACACACAAACTCACACTGATAGAAACACACACACACTCACACACAGATAGAAACACACACACACTCACACACAGATAGAAACACACACACACACTCACACAGATAGAAACACCCACACACACAGATAGAAACACACACACACTCACACAGATAGAAACACCCACACACACACAGATAGAAACACACACACACTGATAGAAACACACACACACACACACACACACAGGTAGAAACACACACACACTCACATGGATAGAAACACACACACACACACACAGGTAGAAACACACACACACACTCACACTCGCACACACAGAGAGAAACACATACACACTCACACTGAATGAAACACAAACACACACAGATTGTAACACACACACAGATAGAAACACACACACACACACAGATAGAAGCACACACACACGCACAGATAGAAACACAGACAAACTTACACAGATAGAAACACATACACATTCACTGACACAGATAGAAACACACACACACACAGATAGAAGCACACACACACGCACAGATAGAAACACAGACAAACTTACACAGATAGAAACACATACACATTCACTGACACAGATAGAAACACACACACACACACTCGCACACATAGAGAGAAACACATACACACTCACACTGAATGAAACACAAACACACACTCACACAGATAGAAACACGCACACACTCACACAGATATAAACACACACTCAGTCACACAGATAGAAACACACACACACACTCACACAGATAGAAACACCCACACACACACAGATAGAAACACCCACAAACTCACACAGATAGAAACACACACACACAGATAGAAACACACACACACACTCACACAGATAGAAACACCCACACACACACAGATAGAAACACCCACAAACTCACACAGATAGAAACACCCACACACACACAGATAGAAACACACACACACTGATAGAAACACACACAAACAGACACACCCAGAAAGAAACACACACACACGGATAGAAACACGCACCCACTCACACTGATAGAAACTCACAAACACACACACAGATAGAAACACACACACACTGATGGAAGCACACACACACACACACACAGATAGAAACACACACACACTCACACGGATACAAACACACACACACACACAGGTAGAAACACACACACACTCACACTCACACACACAGAGAGAAACACATACACACTCACACTGAATGAAACACAAACACACACAGATAGTAACACACACACAGATAGAAACACACACACACTCACACGGATAGAAACACACACACACACACAGGTAGAAACACACACACACACTCACACTCGCACACACAGAGAGAAACACATACACACTCACACTGAATGAAACACAAACACACACAGATAGTAACACACACACAGATAGAAACACACACACACACAGATAGAAGCACACACACACGCACAGATAGAAACACAGACAAACTTACACAGATAGAAACACATACACATTCACTGACACAGATAGAAACACACACACACACACTCGCACACATAGAGTGAAACACATACACACTCACACTGAATGAAACACAAACACACACTCACACAGATAGAAACACGCACACACTCACACAGATATAAACACGCACACACTCACACAGATATAAACACACACTCAGTCACACAGATAGAAACACACACACACACTCACACAGATAGAAACACCCACACACACACAGATAGAAACACCCACAAACTCACACAGATAGAAACACACACACACAGATAGAAACACACACACACACTCACACAGATAGAAACACCCACACACACACAGATAGAAACACCCACAAACTCACACAGATAGAAACACCCACACACACACAGATAGAAACACACACACACTGATAGAAACACACACAAACAGACACACCCAGAAAGAAACACACACACACGGATAGAAACACGCACCCACTCACACTGATAGAAACTCACAAACACACACACAGATAGAAACACACACACACTGATGGAAGCACACACACACACACACAGATAGAAACACACACACACTCACACGGATAGAAACACACACACACACACACAGGTAGAAACACACACACACTCACACTCGCACACACAGAGAGAAACACATACACACTCACACTGAATGAAACACAAACACACACAGATAGTAACACACACACAGATAGAAACACACACACACTCACACGGATAGAAACACACACACACACACAGGTAGAAACACACACACACTCACACTCGCACACACAGAGAGAAACACATACACACTCACACTGAATGAAACACAAACACACACAGATAGTAACACACACACAGATAGAAACACACACACACACACACAGATAGAAGCACACACACACATAGAAACACAGACACTCTCACACAGATAGAAACACATACACATTCACTGACACAGATAGAAACACACACACATACACACACTCGCACACACAGAGAGAAACACATGCACGCTCACACTGAAGGGGACACAAACACACACTCACACAGATAGAAAAACGCACACCCTCACACGGATATAAACACGCACACACTCACACAGATATAAACACACACTCAGTCACACAGATAGAAACACACACACACACTGATGGAAACACACACACACACACACAGATAGAAACACACACACACTCACACGGATAGAAACAAACACACACACACAGGCAGAAACACACACACACACTCACACTCGCACACACAGAGAGAAACACATACACACTCACACTGAATGAAACACAAACACACACAGATAGTAACACACACACACAGAGAAACACACGCACACACACTCACATAGATAGAAACACAAAGTCACACAGATAGAAACACACACGCTCACACAGATAGAAATTCACACACACACTCACACTGATAGAAACACACACGCACTCACACACAGATAGAAACACACACACACACACACACAGATAGAAACACACACACACACTCACATAGAGAGAAACACACACACACACAGATAGAAACACACACACACTCACACAAATAGAAACACCCACACACACACACAGAGAAACACACACACACTGATAGAAACACACACACACACACACACACACAGATAGGAACACACACACACTGATAAAAACACGCACACACTCACCCTGATAGAAACTCACACACACACACACACACAGATAGAAACACACACACACTGATGGAAACACACACACTCACACAGATAGAAACACACACAAACTCACACTGATAGAAACACACACACACTCACACACAGATAGAAACACACACACACTCACACACAGATAGAAACACACACACACACTCACACAGATAGAAACACCCACACACACAGATAGAAACACACACACACTCACACAGATAGAAACACCCACACACACACAGATAGAAACACACACACACTGATAGAAACACACACACACACACACACACACAGGTAGAAACACACACACACTCACATGGATAGAAACACACACACACACACACAGGTAGAAACACACACACACACTCACACTCGCACACACAGAGAGAAACACATACACACTCACACTGAATGAAACACAAACACACACAGATTGTAACACACACACAGATAGAAACACACACACACACACAGATAGAAGCACACACACACGCACAGATAGAAACACAGACAAACTTACACAGATAGAAACACATACACATTCACTGACACAGATAGAAACACACACACACACAGATAGAAGCACACACACACGCACAGATAGAAACACAGACAAACTTACACAGATAGAAACACATACACATTCACTGACACAGATAGAAACACACACACACACACTCGCACACATAGAGAGAAACACATACACACTCACACTGAATGAAACACAAACACACACTCACACAGATAGAAACACGCACACACTCACACAGATATAAACACGCACACACTCACACAGATATAAACACACACTCAGTCACACAGATAGAAACACACACACACACTCACACAGATAGAAACACCCACACACACACAGATAGAAACACCCACAAACTCACACAGATAGAAACACACACACACAGATAGAAACACACACACACACTCACACAGATAGAAACACCCACACACACACAGATAGAAACACCCACAAACTCACACAGATAGAAACACCCACACACACACAGATAGAAACACACACACACTGATAGAAACACACACAAACAGACACACCCAGAAAGAAACACACACACACGGATAGAAACACGCACCCACTCACACTGATAGAAACTCACAAACACACACACAGATAGAAACACACACACACTGATGGAAGCACACACACACACACACACAGATAGAAACACACACACACTCACACGGATAGAAACACACACACACACACAGGTAGAAACACACACACACTCACACTCACACACACAGAGAGAAACACATACACACTCACACTGAATGAAACACAAACACACACAGATAGTAACACACACACAGATAGAAACACACACACACTCACACGGATAGAAACACACACACACACACAGGTAGAAACACACACACACACTCACACTCGCACACACAGAGAGAAACACATACACACTCACACTGAATGAAACACAAACACACACAGATAGTAACACACACACAGATAGAAACACACACACACACAGATAGAAGCACACACACACGCACAGATAGAAACACAGACAAACTTACACAGATAGAAACACATACACATTCACTGACACAGATAGAAACACACACACACACACTCGCACACATAGAGAGAAACACATACACACTCACACTGAATGAAACACAAACACACACTCACACAGATAGAAACACGCACACACTCACACAGATATAAACACGCACACACTCACACAGATATAAACACACACTCAGTCACACAGATAGAAACACACACACACACTCACACAGATAGAAACACCCACACACACACAGATAGAAACACCCACAAACTCACACAGATAGAAACACACACACACAGATAGAAACACACACACACACTCACACAGATAGAAACACCCACACACACACAGATAGAAACACCCACAAACTCACACAGATAGAAACACCCACACACACACAGATAGAAACACACACACACTGATAGAAACACACACAAACAGACACACACAGAAAGAAACACACACACACGGATAGAAACACGCACCCACTCACACTGATAGAAACTCACAAACACACACACAGATAGAAACACACACACACTGATGGAAGCACACACACACACACACAGATAGAAACACACACACACTCACACGGATAGAAACACACACACACACACAGGTAGAAACACACACACACTCACACTCGCACACACAGAGAGAAACACATACACACTCACACTGAATGAAACACAAACGCACACAGATAGTAACACACACACAGATAGAAACACACACACACTCACACGGATAGAAACACACACACACACACAGGTAGAAACACACACACACACTCACACTCGCACACACAGAGAGAAACACGTACACACTCACACTGAATGAAACACAAACACACACAGATAGTAACACACACACAGATAGAAACACACACACACACACACACAGATAGAAGCACACACACACATAGAAACACAGACACTCTCACACAGATAGAAACACATACACATTCACTGACACAGATAGAAACACACACACATACACACACTCGCACACACAGAGAGAAACACATGCACGCTCACACTGAAGGGGACACAAACACACACTCACACAGATAGAAAAACGCACACCCTCACACGGATATAAACACGCACACACTCACACAGATATAAACACACACTCAGTCACACAGATAGAAACACACACACACACTGATGGAAACACACACACACACACACAGATAGAAACACACACACACTCACACGGATAGAAACAAACACACACACACAGGCAGAAACACACACACACACTCACACTCGCACACACAGAGAGAAACACATACACACTCACACTGAATGAAACACAAACACACACAGATAGTAACACACACACACAGAGAAACACACGCACACACACTCACATAGATAGAAACACAAAGTCACACAGATAGAAACACACACGCTCACACAGATAGAAATTCACACACACACTCACACTGATAGAAACACACACGCACTCACACACAGATAGAAACACACACACACACACACACAGATAGAAACACACACACACACTCACATAGAGAGAAACACACACACACACAGATAGAAACACACACACACTCACACAAATAGAAACACCCACACACACACACAGAGAAACACACACACACTGATAGAAACACACACACACACACACACACACACAGATAGAAACACACACACACTGATAAAAACACGCACACACTCACCCTGATAGAAACTCACACACACACACACACACAGATAGAAACACACACACACTGATGGAAAAACACACACTCACACAGATAGAAACACACACAAACTCACACTGATAGAAACACACACACACTCACACACAGATAGAAACACACACACACTCACACACAGATAGAAACACACACACACACTCACACAGATAGAAACACCCACACACACAGATAGAAACACACACACACTCACACAGATAGAAACACCCACACACACACAGATAGAAACACACACACACTGATAGAAACACACACACACACACACACACACAGGTAGAAACACACACACACTCACATGGATAGAAACACACACACACACACACACACAGGTAGAAACACACACACACACTCACACTCGCACACACAGAGAGAAACACATACACACTCACACTGAATGAAACACAAACACACACAGATTGTAACACACACACAGATAGAAACACACACACACACACAGATAGAAGCACACACACACGCACAGATAGAAACACAGACAAACTTACACAGATAGAAACACATACACATTCACTGACACAGATAGAAACACACACACACACAGATAGAAGCACACACACACGCACAGATAGAAACACAGACAAACTTACACAGATAGAAACACATACACATTCACTGACACAGATAGAAACACACACACACACACTCGCACACATAGAGAGAAACACATACACACTCACACTGAATGAAACACAAACACACACTCACACAGATAGAAACACGCACACACTCACACAGATATAAACACGCACACACTCACACAGATATAAACACACACTCAGTCACACAGATAGAAACACACACACACACTCACACAGATAGAAACACCCACACACACACAGATAGAAACACCCACAAACTCACACAGATAGAAACACACACACACAGATAGAAACACACACACACACTCACACAGATAGAAACACCCACACACACACAGATAGAAACACCCACAAACTCACACAGATAGAAACACCCACACACACACAGATAGAAACACACACACACTGATAGAAACACACACAAACAGACACACACAGAAAGAAACACACACACACGGATAGAAACACGCACCCACTCACACTGATAGAAACTCACAAACACACACACAGATAGAAACACACACACACTGATGGAAGCACACACACACACACACAGATAGAAACACACACACACTCACACGGATAGAAACACACACACACACACAGGTAGAAACACACACACACTCACACTCGCACACACAGAGAGAAACACATACACACTCACACTGAATGAAACACAAACACACACAGATAGTAACACACACACAGATAGAAACACACACACACTCACACGGATAGAAACACACACACACACACAGGTAGAAACACACACACACACTCACACTCGCACACACAGAGAGAAACACATACACACTCACACTGAATGAAACACAAACACACACAGATAGTAACACACACACAGATAGAAACACACACACACACACACACAGATAGAAGCACACACACACATAGAAACACAGACACTCTCACACAGATAGAAACACATACACATTCACTGACACAGATAGAAACACACACACATACACACACTCGCACACACAGAGAGAAACACATGCACGCTCACACTGAAGGGGACACAAACACACACTCACACAGATAGAAAAACGCACACCCTCACACGGATATAAACACGCACACACTCACACAGATATAAACACACACTCAGTCACACAAATAGAAACACACACACACACTGATGGAAACACACACACACACACACAGATAGAAACACACACACACTCACACGGATAGAAACAAACACACACACACAGGCAGAAACACACACACACACTCACACTCGCACACACAGAGAGAAACACATACACACTCACACTGAATGAAACACAAACACACACAGATAGTAACACACACACACAGAGAAACACACGCACACACACTCACATAGATAGAAACACAAAGTCACACAGATAGAAACACACACGCTCACACAGATAGAAATTCACACACACACTCACACTGATAGAAAGACACACGCACTCACACACAGATAGAAACACACACACACACACACACAGATAGAAACACACACACACACTCACATAGAGAGAAACACACACACACACAGATAGAAACACACACACACTCACACAAATAGAAACACCCACACACACACACAGAGAAACACACACACACTGATAGAAACACACACACACACACACACACACAGATAGAAACACACACACACTGATAAAAACACGCACACACTCACCCTGATAGAAACTCACACACACACACACACACAGATAGAAACACACACACACTGATGGAAAAACACACACTCACACAGATAGAAACACACACAAACTCACACTGATAGAAACACACACACACTCACACACAGATAGAAACACACACACACTCACACACAGATAGAAACACACACACACACTCACACAGATAGAAACACCCACACACACAGATAGAAACACACACACACTCACACAGATAGAAACACCCACACACACACAGATAGAAACACACACACACTGATAGAAACACACACACACACACACACAGGTAGAAACACACACACACTCACATGGATAGAAACACACACACACACACACAGGTAGAAACACACACACACACACACTCGCACACACAGAGAGAAACACATACACACTCACACTGAATGAAACACAAACACACACAGATTGTAACACACACACAGATAGAAACACACACACACACACAGATAGAAGCACACACACACGCACAGATAGAAACACAGACAAACTTACACAGATAGAAACACATACACATTCACTGACACAGATAGAAACACACACACACAGATAGAAACACACACACACACTCACACAGATAGAAACACCCACACACACACAGATAGAAACACCCACAAACTCACACAGATAGAAACACCCACACACACACAGATAGAAACACACACACACTGATAGAAACACACACAAACAGACACACACAGAAAGAAACACACACACACGGATAGAAACACGCACCCACTCACACTGATAGAAACTCACAAACACACACACAGATAGAAACACACACACACTGATGGAAGCACACGCACACACACACAGATAGAAACACACACACACTCACACGGATAGAAACACACACACACACACAGGTAGAAACACACACACACTCACACGGATAGAAACACACACACACACACAGATAGAAACACACACACACTCACACGGATAGAAACACACACACACACACAGGTAGAAGCACACACACACACACACAGGTAGAAACACACACACACTCACACGGATAGAAACACACACACACACACAGGTAGAAACACACACACACACTCACACTCGCACACACAGAGAGAAACACATACACACTCACACTGAATGAAACACAAACACACACAGATAGTAACACACACACAGATAGAAACACACACACACTCACACGGATAGAAACACACACACACACACAGGTAGAAACACACACACACACTCACACTCGCACACACAGAGAGAAACACATACACACTCACACTGAATGAAACACAAACACACACAGATAGTAACACACACACAGATAGAAACACACACACACACACACACAGATAGAAGCACACACACACATAGAAACACAGACACTCTCACACAGATAGAAACACATACACATTCACTGACACAGATAGAAACACACACACATACACACACTCGCACACACAGAGAGAAACACATGCACGCTCACACTGAAGGGGACACAAACACACACTCACACAGATAGAAAAACGCACACCCTCACACGGATATAAACACGCACACACTCACACAGATATAAACACACACTCAGTCACACAGATAGAAACACACACACACACTGATGGAAACACACACACACACACAGATAGAAACACACACACACTCACACGGATAGAAACAAACACACACACACAGGCAGAAACACACACACACACTCACACTCGCACACACAGAGAGAAACACATACACACTCACACTGAATGAAACACAAACACACACAGATAGTAACACACACACACAGAGAAACACACGCACACACACTCACATAGATAGAAACACAAAGTCACACAGATAGAAACACACACGCTCACACAGATAGAAATTCACACACACACTCACACTGATAGAAACACACACACACTCACACACAGATAGAAACACACACACACACACACACAGATAGAAACACACACACACACTCACATAGAGAGAAACACACACACACACAGATAGAAACACACACACACTCACACAAATAGAAACACCCAAACACACACACAGAGAAACACACACACACTGATAGAAACACACACACACACACACACACAGATAGAAACACACACACACTGATAAAAACACGCACACACTCACCCTGATAGAAACTCACACACACTGATGGAAACACACACACTCACACAGATAGAAACACACACAAACTCACACTGATAGAAACACACACACACTCACACACAGATAGAAACACACACACACTCACACACAGATAGAAACACACACACACACTCACACAGATAGAAACACCCACACACACAGATAGAAACACACACACACTCACACAGATAGAAACACCCACACACACACAGATAGAAACACACACACACTGATAGAAACACACACACACACACACACACACAGGTAGAAACACACACACACTCACATGGATAGAAACACACACACACACACACAGGTAGAAACACACACACACACTCACACTCGCACACACAGAGAGAAACACATACACACTCACACTGAATGAAACACAAACACACACAGATTGTAACACACACACAGATAGAAACACACACACACACACAGATAGAAGCACACACACACGCACAGATAGAAACACAGACAAACTTACACAGATAGAAACACATACACATTCACTGACACAGATAGAAACACACACACACTGATAAAAACACGCACACACTCACCCTGATAGAAACTCACACACACTGATGGAAACACACACACTCACACAGATAGAAACACACACAAACTCACACTGATAGAAACACACACACACTCACACACAGATAGAAACACACACACACTCACACACAGATAGAAACACACACACACACTCACACAGATAGAAACACCCACACACACAGATAGAAACACACACACACTCACACAGATAGAAACACCCACACACACACAGATAGAAACACACACACACTGATAGAAACACACACACACACACACACACAGGTAGAAACACACACACACTCACATGGATAGAAACACACACACACACACACAGGTAGAAACACACACACACACTCACACTCGCACACACAGAGAGAAACACATACACACTCACACTGAATGAAACACAAACACACACAGATTGTAACACACACACAGATAGAAACACACACACACACACAGATAGAAGCACACACACACGCACAGATAGAAACACAGACAAACTTACACAGATAGAAACACATACACATTCACTGACACAGATAGAAACACACACACACACAGATAGAAGCACACACACACGCACAGATAGAAACACAGACAAACTTACACAGATAGAAACACATACACATTCACTGACACAGATAGAAACACACACACACACACTCGCACACATAGAGAGAAACACATACACACTCACACTGAATGAAACACAAACACACACTCACACAGATAGAAACACGCACACACTCACACAGATATAAACACGCACACACTCACACAGATATAAACACACACTCAGTCACACAGATAGAAACACACACACACACTCACACAGATAGAAACACCCACACACACACAGATAGAAACACCCACAAACTCACACAGATAGAAACACACACACACAGATAGAAACACACACACACACTCACACAGATAGAAACACCCACACACACACAGATAGAAACACCCACAAACTCACACAGATAGAAACACCCACACACACACAGATAGAAACACACACACACTGATAGAAACACACACAAACAGACACACACAGAAAGAAACACACACACACGGATAGAAACACGCACCCACTCACACTGATAGAAACTCACAAACACACACACAGATAGAAACACACACACACTGATGGAAGCACACACACACACACACAGATAGAAACACACACACACTCACACGGATAGAAAC
Source organism: Carcharodon carcharias (assembly GCF_017639515.1). NCBI lineage: Eukaryota > Metazoa > Chordata > Chondrichthyes > Lamniformes > Lamnidae > Carcharodon > Carcharodon carcharias. The sequence continues at coordinate 270,980,014 of NC_054467.1, forward strand.
ACACACACACACACAGGTAGAAACACACACACACTCACACTCGCACACACAGAGAGAAACACATACACACTCACACTGAATGAAATACAAACACACACAGATAGTAACACACACACAGATAGAAACACACACACACTCACACGGATAGAAACACACACACACACACAGGTAGAAACACACACACACACTCACACTCGCACACACAGAGAGAAACACATACACACTCACACTGAATGAAACACAAACACACACAGATAGTAACACACACACAGATAGAAACACACACACACACACACAGATAGAAGCACACACACACATAGAAACACAGACACTCTCACACAGATAGAAACACATACACATTCACTGACACAGATAGAAACACACACACATACACACACTCGCACACACAGAGAGAAACACATGCACGCTCACACTGAAGGGGACACAAACACACACTCACACAGATAGAAAAACGCACACCCTCACACGGATATAAACACGCACACACTCACACAGATATAAACACACACTCAGTCACACAGATAGAAACACACACACACACTGATGGAAACACACACACACACACACAGATAGAAACACACACACACTCACACGGATAGAAACAAACACACACACACAGGCAGAAACACACACACACTCACACTCGCACACACAGAGAGAAACACATACACACACACAGATAGAAGCACACACACACGCACAGATAGAAACACAGACAAACTTACACAGATAGAAACACATACACATTCACTGACACAGATAGAAACACACACACACAGATAGAAACACACACACACACTCACACAGATAGAAACACCCACACACACACAGATAGAAACACCCACAAACTCACACAGATAGAAACACCCACACACACACAGATAGAAACACACACACACTGATAGAAACACACACAAACAGACACACACAGAAAGAAACACACACACACGGATAGAAACACGCACCCACTCACACTGATAGAAACTCACAAACACACACACAGATAGAAACACACACACACTGATGGAAGCACACGCACACACACACAGATAGAAACACACACACACTCACACGGATAGAAACACACACACACACACAGGTAGAAACACACACACACTCACACGGATAGAAACACACACACACACACACAGATAGAAACACACACACACTCACACGGATAGAAACACACACACACACACAGGTAGAAGCACACACACACACACACAGGTAGAAACACACACACACTCACACGGATAGAAACACACACACACACACAGGTAGAAACACACACACACACTCACACTCGCACACACAGAGAGAAACACATACACACTCACACTGAATGAAACACAAACACACACAGATAGTAACACACACACAGATAGAAACACACACACACTCACACGGATAGAAACACACACACACACACAGGTAGAAACACACACACACACTCACACTCGCACACACAGAGAGAAACACATACACACTCACACTGAATGAAACACAAACACACACAGATAGTAACACACACACAGATAGAAACACACACACACACACACACAGATAGAAGCACACACACACATAGAAACACAGACACTCTCACACAGATAGGAACACATACACATTCACTGACACAGATAGAAACACACACACATACACACACTCGCACACACAGAGAGAAACACATGCACGCTCACACTGAAGGGGACACAAACACACACTCACACAGATAGAAAAACGCACACCCTCACACGGATATAAACACGCACACACTCACACAGATATAAACACACACTCAGTCACACAGATAGAAACACACACACACACTGATGGAAACACACACACACACACAGATAGAAACACACACACACTCACACGGATAGAAACAAACACACACACACAGGCAGAAACACACACACACACTCACACTCGCACACACAGAGAGAAACACATACACACTCACACTGAATGAAACACAAACACACACAGATAGTAACACACACACACAGAGAAACACACGCACACACACTCACATAGATAGAAACACAAAGTCACACAGATAGAAACACACACGCTCACACAGATAGAAATTCACACACACACTCACACTGATAGAAACACACACACACTCACACACAGATAGAAACACACACACACACACACACAGATAGAAACACACACACACACTCACATAGAGAGAAACACACACACACACAGATAGAAACACACACACACTCACACAAATAGAAACACCCAAACACACACACAGAGAAACACACACACACTGATAGAAACACACACACACACACACACACAGATAGAAACACACACACACTGATAAAAACACGCACACACTCACCCTGATAGAAACTCACACACACTGATGGAAACACACACACTCACACAGATAGAAACACACACAAACTCACACTGATAGAAACACACACACACTCACACACAGATAGAAACACACACACACTCACACACAGATAGAAACACACACACACACTCACACAGATAGAAACACCCACACACACAGATAGAAACACACACACACTCACACAGATAGAAACACCCACACACACACAGATAGAAACACACACACACTGATAGAAACACACACACACACACACACACAGGTAGAAACACACACACACTCACATGGATAGAAACACACACACACACACACAGGTAGAAACACACACACACACTCACACTCGCACACACAGAGAGAAACACATACACACTCACACTGAATGAAACACAAACACACACAGATTGTAACACACACACAGATAGAAACACACACACACACACAGATAGAAGCACACACACACGCACAGATAGAAACACAGACAAACTTACACAGATAGAAACACATACACATTCACTGACACAGATAGAAACACACACACACACAGATAGAAGCACACACACACGCACAGATAGAAACACAGACAAACTTACACAGATAGAAACACATACACATTCACTGACACAGATAGAAACACACACACACACACTCGCACACATAGAGAGAAACACATACACACTCACACTGAATGAAACACAAACACACACTCACACAGATAGAAACACGCACACACTCACACAGATATAAACACGCACACACTCACACAGATATAAACACACACTCAGTCACACAGATAGAAACACACACACACACTCACACAGATAGAAACACCCACACACACACAGATAGAAACACCCACAAACTCACACAGATAGAAACACACACACACAGATAGAAACACACACACACACTCACACAGATAGAAACACCCACACACACACAGATAGAAACACCCACAAACTCACACAGATAGAAACACCCACACACACACAGATAGAAACACACACACACTGATAGAAACACACACAAACAGACACACACAGAAAGAAACACACACACACGGATAGAAACACGCACCCACTCACACTGATAGAAACTCACAAACACACACACAGATAGAAACACACACACACTGATGGAAGCACACACACACACACACAGATAGAAACACACACACACTCACACGGATAGAAACACACACACACACACAGGTAGAAACACACACACACTCACACTCGCACACACAGAGAGAAACACATACACACTCACACTGAATGAAACACAAACACACACAGATAGTAACACACACACAGATAGAAACACACACACACTCACACGGATAGAAACACACACACACACACAGGTAGAAACACACACACACACTCACACTCGCACACACAGAGAGAAACACATACACACTCACACTGAATGAAACACAAACACACACAGATAGTAACACACACACAGATAGAAACACACACACACACACACAGATAGAAGCACACACACACATAGAAACACAGACACTCTCACACAGATAGAAACACATACACATTCACTGACACAGATAGAAACACACACACATACACACACTCGCACACACAGAGAGAAACACATGCACGCTCACACTGAAGGGGACACAAACACACACTCACACAGATAGAAAAACGCACACCCTCACACGGATATAAACACGCACACACTCACACAGATATAAACACACACTCAGTCACACAGATAGAAACACACACACACACTGATGGAAACACACACACACACACACAGATAGAAACACACACACACTCACACGGATAGAAACAAACACACACACACAGGCAGAAACACACACACACTCACACTCGCACACACAGAGAGAAACACATACACACTCACACTGAATGAAACACAAACACACACAGATAGTAACACACACACACAGAGAAACACACACACACACACTCACATAGATAGAAACACAAAGTCACACAGATAGAAACACACACGCTCACACAGATAGAAATTCACACACACACTCACACTGATAGAAACACACACGCACTCACACACAGATAGAAACACACACACACACACACACAGATAGAAACACACACACACACTCACATAGAGAGAAACACACACACACACAGATAGAAACACACACACACTCACACAAATAGAAACACCCACACACACACACAGAGAAACACACACACACTGATAGAAACACACACACACACACACACACACAGATAGGAACACACACACACTGATAAAAACACGCACACACTCACCCTGATAGAAACTCACACACACACACACACCCAGATAGAAACACACACACACTGATGGAAACACACACACTCACACAGATAGAAACACACACAAACTCACACTGATAGAAACACACACACACTCACACACAGATAGAAACACACACACACTCACACACAGATAGAAACACACACACACACTCACACAGATAGAAACACCCACACACACAGATAGAAACACACACACACTCACACAGATAGAAACACCCACACACACACAGATAGAAACACACACACACTGATAGAAACACACACACACACACACACACAGGTAGAAACACACACACACTCACATGGATAGAAACACACACACACACACACAGGTAGAAACACACACACACACTCACACTCGCACACACAGAGAGAAACACATACACACTCACACTGAATGAAACACAAACACACACAGATTGTAACACACACACAGATAGAAACACACACACACACACAGATAGAAGCACACACACACGCACAGATAGAAACACAGACAAACTTACACAGATAGAAACACATACACATTCACTGACACAGATAGAAACACACACACACACAGATAGAAGCACACACACACGCACAGATAGAAACACAGACAAACTTACACAGATAGAAACACATACACATTCACTGACACAGATAGAAACACACACACACACACTCGCACACATAGAGAGAAACACATACACACTCACACTGAATGAAACACAAACACACACTCACACAGATAGAAACACGCACACACTCACACAGATATAAACACGCACACACTCACACAGATATAAACACACACTCAGTCACACAGATAGAAACACACACAAAAACACAGATAGAAGCACACACACACACACAGATAGAAACACACTCTTACACAGATAGAAACACATACACATTCACTGACACAGATAGAAACACACACACACACACACACAGATAGAAACACACACACACTGATAAAAACACGCACACACTCACTCTGATAGAAACTCACACACACACACACACACAGATAGAAACACACACACACTGATGGAAACACACACACTCACACAGATAGAAACTCACACACACACTCACACTGATAGAAACACACACACACACACACAGATAGAAACACACACACACACTCACACAGATAGAAACACCCACACACACAGATAGAAACACACACACACTCACACAGATAGAAACACCCACAGACACACAGATAGAAACACACACACACTGATAGAAACACACACACACTCACCCTGATAGAAACTCACACACACACACACACACACAGATAGAAACACACACACACTGATGGAAACACACACACACACACAGGTAGAAACACACACAGACACTCACACTCGCACACACAGAGAGAAACACATACACACTCACACTGAATGAAACACAAACACACACAGATAGTAACACACACACAGATAGAAACACACACACACACACACACAGATAGAAGCACACACACACACAGATAGAAACACAGACACTCTTACACAGATAGAAACACATACACATTCACTGACACAGATAGAAACACACACACACACACTCGCACACACAGAGAGAAACACATACACACTCACACTGAATGAAACACAAACACACACTCACACAGATAGAAACACGCACACACTCACACAGATATAAACACGCACACACTCACACAGATATAAACACACAATCAGTCACACAGATAGAAACACACACACACACACACACAGATAGAAACACCCACACACACACAGATAGAAACACACACACACTCACACAGATAGAAACACCCACACACACACTGATAGAAACACACACACACCCACACACAGATAGAAACACACACACTGATAGAAACACGCACACACTCACACTGATAGAAACTCACACACACACACACACACACAGATAGAAACACACACACACTGATGGAAACACACACACACACACACACAGATAGAAACACACACACACTCACACACAGATAGAAACACACACACACACACACAGATAGAAACACACACACACACTCACACAGATAGCAACACACACACACACAGATAGAAACACACACACACTCACACAGATAGAAACACACACACACACACAGATAGAAACACACACACACTGATAGAAACACACACACACACACACACAGGTAGAAACACACACACACTGATAAAAACACGCACACACTCACCCTGATAGAAACTCACACACACACACACACACACAGATAGAAACACACACACACTGATGGAAACACACACACACACACACACAGATAGAAACACACACACACTCACACGGATAGAAACACACACACACACACAGGTAGAAACACACACACACACTCACACTCGCACACACAGAGAGAAACACATACACACTCACACTGAATGAAACACAAACACACACAGATAGTAACACACACACAGATAGAAACACACACACACACACAGATAGAAGCACACACACACACACAGATAGAAACACAGACACTCTTACACAGATAGAAACACATACACATTCACTGACACAGATAGAAACACACACACACACACACTCGCACACACAGAGAGAAACACATACACACTCACACTGAATGAAACACAAACACACACTCACACAGATAGAAACACGCACACACTCACACAGATATAAACACGCACACACTCACACAGATATAAACACACAATCAGTCACACAGATAGAAACACACACACACACTCACACAGATAGAAACACCCACACACACACAGATAGAAACACACACACACTCACACAGATAGAAACACCCACACACACAATGATAGAAACACACACACACCCACACACAGATAGAAACACACACACTGATAGAAACACGCACACACTCACACTGATAGAAACTCACACACACACACACACACAGATAGAAACACACACACACTGATGGAAACACACACACACAGACACACACAGATAGAAACACACACACACACACACACACACACAGATAGAAACACACACACACTCACACGGATAGAAACACACACACACACACAGGTAGAAACACACACACACTCACACTCGCACACACAGAGAGAAACACATACACACTCACACTGAATGAAACACAAACACACACAGATAGTAACACACACACAGATAGAAGCACACACACACACACACACACACATAGAAACACAGACACTCTTACACAGATAGAAACACATACACATTCACTGACACAGATAGAAACACACACACACACACACACTCGCACACACAGAGAGAAACACATGCACGCTCACAATGAATGGAACACAAACACACACTCACACAGATAGAAACACGCACACACTCACACAGATATAAACACGCACACACTCACACAGATATAAACACACACTCAGTCACACAGATAGAAACACACACACACTCACACAGATAGAAACACACACACACACACAGATAGAAGCACACACACACACTCACAGATAGAAACACAGACACTCTTACACAGATAGAAACACATACACATTCACTGACACAGATAGAAACACACACACACACACACACACACACAGATAGAAACACACACACACTGATGGAAACACACACACTCACACAGATAGAAACTCACACACACACTCACACTGATAGAAACACACACACACTCACACACAGATAGAAACACACACACACACACACACACACACAGATAGAAACACACACACACACTCACACAGATAGAAACACCCACACACACAGATAGAAACACACACACACTCACTCAGATAGAAACACACACACACACACAGATAGAAACACACACACACTGATAGAAACACACACACACACACACAGAGGTAGAAACACACACACACTGATAAAAACACGCACACACTCACCCTGATAGAAACTCACACACACACACACACACGGATAGAAACACACACACACACACACACAGATAGAAACACACACACACACTCACACTCGCACACACAGAGAGAAACACATACACACTCACACTGAATGAAACACAAACACACACAGATAGTAACACACACACAGATAGAAACACACACACACACACAGATAGAAGCACACACACACACACAGATAGAAACACACACACACACACACACACACAGATAGAAACACACACACACACAGATAGAAGCACACACACACACACAGATAGAAACACAGACACTCTTACACAGATAGAAACACATACACATTCACTGACACAGATAGAAACACACACACACACACACTCGCACACATAGAGAGAAACACATACACACTCACACTGAATGAAACACAAACACACACTCACACAGATAGAAACACGCACACACTCACACAGATAAAAAAACACGCACACACTCACACAGATATAAACACACACTCAGTCACACAGATAGAAACACACACACACACTCACACAGATAGAAACACCCACACACACAGATAGAAACACACACACTCACACAGATAGAAACACCCACACACAAACAGATAGAAACACACACACACTGATAGAAACACACACACACACACACACACAGGTAGAAACACACACACACTGATAAAAACACGCACACACTCACCCTGATAGAAACTCACACACACACACACACACACTCACATGGATAGAAACACACACACTCACACACAGGTAGAAACGCACACACACTCACACTCGCACACACAGAGAGAAACACATACACACTCACACTGAATGAAACACAAACACACACAGATAGTAACACACACACAGATAGAAACACACACACACACACAGATAGAAGCACACACACACACACAGATAGAAACACAGACACTCTTACACAGATAGAAACACATACACATTCACTGACACAGATAGAAACACACACACACACACACTCGCACACACAGAGAGAAACACATACACACTCACACTGAATGAAACACAAACACACACTCACACAGATAGAAACACGCACACACTCACACAGATATAAACACGCACACACTCACACAGATATAAACACACAATCAGTCACACAGATAGAAACACACACACACACTCACACAGATAGAAACACCCACACACACACAGATAGAAACACACACACACTCACACAGATAGAAACACCCACACACACAATGATAGAAACACACACACACCCACACACAGATAGAAACACACACACTGATAGAAACACGCACACACTCACACTGATAGAAACTCACACACACACACACACACAGATAGAAACACACACACACTGATGGAAACACACACACACAGACACACACAGATAGAAACACACACACACACACACACACACAGATAGAAACACACACACACTCACACGGATAGAAACACACACACACACACAGGTAGAAACACACACACACTCACACTCGCACACACAGAGAGAAACACATACACACTCACACTGAATGAAACACAAACACACACAGATAGTAACACACACACAGATAGAAGCACACACACACACACACACACACATAGAAACACAGACACTCTTACACAGATAGAAACACATACACATTCACTGACACAGATAGAAACACACACACACACACACACTCGCACACACAGAGAGAAACACATGCACGCTCACAATGAATGGAACACAAACACACACTCACACAGATAGAAACACGCACACACTCACACAGATATAAACACGCACACACTCACACAGATATAAACACACACTCAGTCACACAGATAGAAACACACACACACTCACACAGATAGAAACACACACACACACACAGATAGAAGCACACACACACACTCACAGATAGAAACACAGACACTCTTACACAGATAGAAACACATACACATTCACTGACACAGATAGAAACACACACACACACACACACACACACAGATAGAAACACACACACACTGATGGAAACACACACACTCACACAGATAGAAACTCACACACACACTCACACTGATAGAAACACACACACACTCACACACAGATAGAAACACACACACACACACACACACACAGATAGAAACACACACACACACTCACACAGATAGAAACACCCACACACACAGATAGAAACACACACACACTCACTCAGATAGAAACACACACACACACACAGATAGAAACACACACACACTGATAGAAACACACACACACACACACAGAGGTAGAAACACACACACACTGATAAAAACACGCACACACTCACCCTGATAGAAACTCACACACACACACACACACGGATAGAAACACACACACACACACACACAGATAGAAACACACACACACACTCACACTCGCACACACAGAGAGAAACACATACACACTCACACTGAATGAAACACAAACACACACAGATAGTAACACACACACAGATAGAAACACACACACACACACAGATAGAAGCACACACACACACACAGATAGAAACACACACACACACACACACACACAGATAGAAACACACACACACACAGATAGAAGCACACACACACACACAGATAGAAACACAGACACTCTTACACAGATAGAAACACATACACATTCACTGACACAGATAGAAACACACACACACACACACTCGCACACATAGAGAGAAACACATACACACTCACACTGAATGAAACACAAACACACACTCACACAGATAGAAACACGCACACACTCACACAGATAAAAAAACACGCACACACTCACACAGATATAAACACACACTCAGTCACACAGATAGAAACACACACACACACTCACACAGATAGAAACACCCACACACACAGATAGAAACACACACACTCACACAGATAGAAACACCCACACACAAACAGATAGAAACACACACACACTGATAGAAACACACACACACACACACACACAGGTAGAAACACACACACACTGATAAAAACACGCACACACTCACCCTGATAGAAACTCACACACACACACACACACACTCACATGGATAGAAACACACACACTCACACACAGGTAGAAACGCACACACACTCACACTCGCACACACAGAGAGAAACACATACACACTCACACTGAATGAAACACAAACACACACAGATAGTAACACACACACAGATAGAAACACACACACACACACAGATAGAAGCACACACACACACACAGATAGAAACACAGACACTCTTACACAGATAGAAACACATACACATTCACTGACACAGATAGAAACACACACACACACACTCGCACACATAGAGAGAAACACATACACACTCACACTGAATGAAACACAAACACACACTCACACAGATAGAAACACGCACACACTCACACAGATATAAACACGCACACACTCACACAGATATAAACACACACTCAGTCACACAGATAGAAACACACACACACACTCACACAGATAGAAACACCCACACACACACAGATAGAAACACACACACACTCACACAGATAGAAACACCCACACACACACAGATAGAAACACACACACACTGATAGAAACACACACAAACAGACACACACAGATAGAAACACACACACACGGATAGAAACACGCACACACTCACACTGATAGAAACTCACAAACACACACACAGATAGAAACACACACACACTGATGGAAGCACACACACTCACACACACACACACACAGATAGAAACACACACACACTCACACGGATAGAAACACACACACACACACAGGTAGAAACACACACACACTCACACTCGCACACACAGAGAGAAACACATACACACTCACACTGAATGAAACACAAACACACACAGATAGTAACACACACACAGATAAAAACACACACACACACACACACACAGATAGAAGCACACACACACACATAGAAACACAGACACTCTCACACAGATAGAAACACATACACATTCACTGACACAGATAGAAACACACACACACACACACACTCGCACACACAGAGAGAAACACATGCACGCTCACACTGAATGGGACACAAACACACACTCACACAGATAGAAACACGCACACACACACAGATATAAACACGCACAAACTCACACAGATATAAACACACACTCAGTCACACAGATAGAAACACACACACATACAGATAGAAAAACACACACACTCACACAGTTAGAAACACACACACACACTCTCACACAGATAGAAACACACACACACTCTCATACAGAGAGAGCAACACACACTCACTCACACAGATAGAAACAAACACTCACTCAGGTGGAAACACACACAATCACACAGATAGAAACACACTCACTCTCACAGACACACACACTCACACAGATAGAAACACACACACTCTCACAAACACACACACTCACACAGATAGAAACACACACACTCTCACAAACGCACACACTCACACAGTTAGAAACACACACACACTCTCATACAGAGAGAGCAACACACACTCACTCACACAGATAGAAATAAACACTCACTCAGGTGGAAACACAGACCCAAACACACAGATAGAAAGACACACACAGTTAGAAACACACACTCACACAGATAGAAACACACACTCACACACACAGAGAGAAACAAACACTCACTCAGGTGGAAACACACACACTCACACAGATAGAAACACACACACTCTCACAAACACTCACACTCACACTGATAGAAATACACACACACTCACACTGCTAGAAACACACACACACTCACATTGCTAGAAACACACACACACTCACATTGCTAGAAACACACAGGCACACAGATAGAAACACACACTCACACACACAGAGAGAAACAAACACTCACTCAGGTGGAAACACACACACTCACACAGATAGAAACACACACACTCTCACAAACACTCACACTCACACTGATAGAAATACACACACACTCACACTGCTAGAAACACACACACACTCACATTGCTAGAAACACACACACACTCACATTGCTAGAAACACACAGGCACACAGATAGAAACACACATACACAGATAGATATACGCACACAATCACTCAGATAGAAACACACACACACTGACAAAGATAGAAACACACAGTCACTCACACAGATAGAAAAATGATCCCAGTCACACTGCTAGAAACACACACACACAGATAGAAACACACACACACTCACACTGATAGAAACACATACACACCCACATTGATAGAAACACACACACACCCACAGTGATAGAAACACACATTCAAACAGATAAAAAAAACCCACACACACACTCACATAGATAGAAACACACAATCACATAGATAGAAACACACAGTCACATAGATAGAAACACACAGTCACATAGATAGAAACACCCACACAATCACATAGATAGAAACACACATGCACACAGAAAGAAACACGCTCACACAGATAGAAACACGCACACAATCGAACAGATAGAAACACACACACACTCACACAGATAGAAACATGCATACAATCACACAGATAGAAACACACACACAATCACACTGATAGAAACACACAAACTCACACTGATAGAAACACACACATTCACACAGATAGAAACACACACACACCCCCAATGATAGAACCACATATTCAAACAGATAGAAACACCCACACAAATACTCACATAGATAGAAACACAAAGTCACACAGATAGAAACACACACACTCACACAGATAGAAACTCACACAAACACTCACACAGATAGAAACAGACACACACACACAGATAGAAACACACACACAGACAGATAGAAACACACACACACTGATAGAAACACACACACACTGACAAAGGTAGATACAGGCAGTCACTCACACAGATAGAAAAACGAACCCAATCACACTGCTAGAAACACACACACACACAGATAGAAACACACACACACTCACACAGATAGAAACACACACACACTCACAGCTAGAAACACACATACACACAGACAGATAGAAACACAGACACATTCTCAATGATAGAAACACACACACACACACACATTGATAGATACACAGACACACACACAATGATAGAAACACACATTCAAACAGATAAAAAAAACCCACACACACACTCACATAGATAGAAACACACAGTCACACAGATAGAAACACACACACAATCACACAGATAGAAACACGCACACAATCACACAGATAGAAACACACACACAATCACACTGATAGAAACACACACAATCACACTGATAGAAACACACACATTCACACTGATAGAAACACACACACACCCCCAATGATAGAAACACATATTCAAACAGATAGAAACACCCACACAAACACTCACATAGATAGAAACACAAAGTCACACAGATAGAAACACACACACTCACACAGATAGAAACTCACACACACACTCACACTGATAGAAACACACACACACACACACACACACAGAAAGAAACACACACACATTCACACAGATAGAAACACACACACACACACACACACACAGATAGAGACACACACACACACACACACACAGATAGAAAAACACACACACTCACACAGTTAGAAACACACACACACACTCTCACACAGATAGAAACACACACACACTCTCATACAGAGAGAGCAACACACACTCACTCACACAGATAGAAACACACACACTCTCACAAACACACACACTCACACAGATAGAAACACACACACTCTCATAAACACACACACTCACAGTTAGAAACACACACACACTCTCATACAGAGAAAGCAACACACACTCACTCACACAGATAGAAATAAACACTCACTCAGGTGGAAACACACCCACACACACAGATAGAAACACACACACAGTTAGAAACACACACTCACACAGATAGAAACACACACTCACACACACAGATAGAAACAAAAACTCACTCAGGTGGAAACACACACACTCACACAGATAGAAACTCACACACTCTCACAAACACACACACTCACACTGATAGAAATACACACACACTCACACTTCTAGAAACACACACACACTCACATTGCTAGAAACACACACACACTCACATTGCTAGAAACACACAGGCACACAAATAGAAACACACATACACAGATAGATATACGCACACAATCACTCAGATAGAAACACACACACACTGACAAAGATAGAAACACACAGACACTCACACAGATAGATAAACGATCCCAGTTACGCTGCTAGAAACACACACACACAGATAGAAACACACACACACACACTGATAGAAACACATACACACCCACATTTATAGAAACACACACACACCCACAGTGATAGAAACACACATTCAAACAGATAAAAAAAACCCACACACACACTCACATAGATAGAAACACACAATCACATAGATAGAAACACACAGTCACATAGATAGAAACACACAGTCACATAGATAGAAACACCCACACAATCACATAGATAGAAACACACATGCACACAGAAAGAAACACGCTCACACAGATAGAAACACGCACACAATCAAACAGATAGAAACACACACACACTCACACAGATAGAAACATGCACACAATCACACAGATAGAAACACACACACAATCACACTGATAGAAACACACACACTCACACTGATAGAAACACACTCATTCACACAGATAGAAACACACACACACCCCCAATGATAGAAACACATATTCAAACAGATGGAAACACCCACACAAATACTCACATAGATAGAAACACAAAGTCACACAGATAGAAACACACACACTCACACAGATTGAAACTCACACACACACTCACACAGATAGAAACATACACACACACACAGATAGAAACACACACACAGACAGATAGAAACACACACACACTGATAGAAACACACACACACACACACACACAGATAGAAACACGCACACACTCACACAGATAGAAACTCACACACACACACACACACACAAATAGAAACACACACAAACAGATAGAAACACGCAGACACTCACACTGATAGAAACTCACACACACACACACACAGATAGAAACACACACAAACTGATAGAAACACACACACACACACAGATAGAAACACACACACACTGATAGAAACACACACACACTGATAGAAACTCACACACACACACACACACAGATAGAAACACACACACACTGATGGAAACACACACACACACACACAGATAGAAACACACACACACTGATAGACACACACACACACTCACACTGATAGAAACTCACACACACACACAGGTAGAAACACACACACACACAGACAGATAGAAACACACACACACTCACACTGATAGAAACACACACACACACACACAGATAGAAACACACACACACTCACACTGATAGAAACACACACACACACAGGTAGAAACACACACACACACAGACAGATAGAAACACACACACACTCACACTGCTAGAAACACACACACACTCACATTGCTAGAAACACACACACACTCACATTGCTAGAAACACACAGGCACACAGATAGAAACACACATACACAGATAGATATACGCACACAATCACTCAGATAGAAACACACACACACTGACAAAGATAGAAACACACAGACACTCACACAGATAGATAAACGATCCCAGTCACGCTGCTAGAAACACACACACACAGATAGAAACACACACACACTCACACTGATAGAAACACATACACACCCACATTGATAGAAACACACACACACCCACAGTGATAGAAACACACAATCACATAGATAGAAACACACAGTCACATAGATAGAAACACACAGTCACATAGATAGAAACACCCACACAATCACATAGATAGAAACACACATGCACACAGAAAGAAACACGCTCACACAGATAGAAACACGCACACAATCAAACAGATAGAAACACACACACACTCACACAGATAGAAACATGCACACAATCACACAGATAGAAACACACACACAATCACACTGATAGAAACACACACACTCACACTGATAGAAACACACTCATTCACACAGATAGAAACACACACACACCCCCAATGATAGAAACACATATTCAAACAGATAGAAACACCCACACAAATACTCACATAGATAGAAACACAAAGTCACACAGATAGAAACACACACACTCACACAGATTGAAACTCACACACACACTCACACAGATAGAAACATACACACACACAGATAGAAACACACACACACAGATAGAAACACACACACACTGATGGAAACACACACACACTCACACAGATATAAACACACACTCAGTCACACAGATAGAAACACAGACACACACACACACACAGATAGAAAAACACACACACTCACACAGTTAGAAACACACACACACACTCTCACACAGATAGAAACACACACACACTCTCATACAGAGAGAGCAACACACACTCACTCACACAGATAGAAACACACACACTCTCACAAACACACACACTCACACAGATAGAAACACACACACTCTCACAAACACACACACTCACAGTTAGAAACACACACACACTCTCATACAGAGAAAGCAACACACACTCACTCACACAGATAGAAATAAACACTCACTCAGGTGGAAACACACCCACACACACAGATAGAAACACACACACAGTTAGAAACACACACTCACACAGATAGAAACACACACTCACACACACAGATAGGAACAAAAACTCACTCAGGTGGAAACACACACACTCACACAGATAGAAACACACACACTCTCACAAACACACACACTCACACTGATAGAAATACACACACACTCACACTGCTAGAAACACACACACACTCACATTGCTAGAAACACACACACACTCACATTGCTAGAAACACACAGGCACACAAATAGAAGCACACATACACAGATAGATATACGCACACAATCACTCAGATAGAAACACACACACACTGACAAAGATAGAAACACACAGACACTCACACAGATAGATAAACGATCCCAGTTACGCTGCTAGAAACACACACACACAGATAGAAACACACACACACTCACACTGATAGAAACACATACACACCCACATTTATAGAAACACACACACACCCACAGTGATAGAAACACACATTCAAACAGATAAAAAAAACCCACACACACACTCACATAGATAGAAACACACAATCACATAGATAGAAACACACAGTCACATAGATAGAAACACCCACACAATCACATAGATAGAAACACACATGCACACAGAAAGAAACACACTCACACAGATAGAAACACGCACACAATCAAACAGATAGAAACACACACACACTCACACAGATAGAAACATGCACACAATCACACAGATAGAAACTCACACACAATCACACTGATAGAAACACACACACTCACACTGATAGAAACACACTCATTCACACAGATAGAAACACACACACACCCCCAATGATAGAAACACATATTCAAACAGATGGAAACACCCACACAAATACTCACATAGATAGAAACACAAAGTCACACAGATAGAAACACACACACACTGATGGAAACACACACACACACACACAGACAGAAACACACACACACTGATAGAAACACACACACACTCACACTGATAGAAACTCACACACACACACAGGTAGAAACACACACACACACAGACAGATAGAAACACACACACACTCACACTGATAGAAACACACACACACACACACAGATAGAAACACACACACACTCACACTGATAGAAACACACACACACACAGGTAGAAACACACACACAGACAGATAGAAACACACACACACTCACACTGCTAGAAACACACACACACTCACATTGCTAGAAACACACACACACTCACACTGATAGAAACACACAGGCACACAGATAGAAACACACATACACAGATAGATATACGCACACAATCACTCAGATAGAAACACACACACACTGACAAAGATAGAAACACACAGACACTCACACAGATAGATAAACGATCCCAGTCACGCTGCTAGAAACACACACACACAGATAGAAACACACACACACTCACACTGATAGAAACACATACACACCCACATTGATAGAAACACACACACACCCACAGTGATAGAAACACACATTCAAACAGATAAAAAAAACCCACACACACACTCACATAGATAGAAACACACAATCACATAGATAGAAACACACAGTCACATAGATAGAAACACACAGTCACATAGATAGAAACACCCACACAATCACATAGATAGAAACACACATGCACACAGAAAGAAACACGCTCACACAGATAGAAACACGCACACAATCAAACAGATAGAAACACACACACACTCACACAGATAGAAACATGCACACAATCACACAGATAGAAACACACACACAATCACACTGATAGAAACACACACACTCACACTGATAGAAACACACTCATTCACACAGATAGAAACACACACACACCCCCAATGATAGAAACACATATTCAAACAGATAGAAACACCCACACAAATACTCACATAGATAGAAACACAAAGTCACACAGATAGAAACACACACACTCACACAGATTGAAACTCACACACACACTCACACAGATAGAAACATACACACACACAGATAGAAACACACACACAGACAGATAGAAACACACACACACTGATAGAAACACACACACACACACACAGATAGAAACACGCACACACTCACACAGATAGAAACTCACACACACACACACACACAAATCGAAACACACACAAACAGATTGAAACACGCAGACACTCACACTGATAGAAACTCACACACACACACACAGATAGAAACACACACACACTGATAGAAACACACACACTCACACTGATAGAAACTCACACACACACACACACACACAGATAGAAACACACACACACTGATAGAAACACACACACACTCACACTGATAGAAACTCACACACACACACCGGTAGAAACACACACACACACAGACAGATAGAAACACACACACACTCACACTGATAGAAACACACACACACACAGACAGATAGAAACACACACACACTCACACTGATAGAAACACACACACACACAGGTAGAAACACACACACACACAGACAGATAGAAACACACACACACTCACACTGATAGAAACACACACACACTCACATTGATAGAAACACACACACACTCACATTGATACAAACACACGCACGCCCACAATGATAGAAACACACATTCAAACAGATAGAAACACCCACACACACACTTACATATATAGAAACACACACTCACGCAGATAGAAACACACACACACAAATAGAAACTCACACACACTCACACAGATAGAAACAAACACTCACTCAGGTGGAAACACACACACTCACACAGATAGAAACACGCACACTCTCACACAGATAGAAACACACACACTCACACAGATAGAAACACACACACTCTCACAAACACACACACACACACACAGATAGAAACACACACACACTCACACAGATAGAAACAACCACACACACACAGATAGAAACACACACACACAGACGGATAGAAACACACACACACTCACTCAGATAGAAACACCCACACACACACAGATAGAAACACACACACACACAGATAGAAACACACACACACTCACACAGATAGAAACACACACACACACTCACACAGATAGAAACACTCATACACTCACACTGATAGAAACACACACACACTCACATTGATAGAAACATACACACACCCACAATGATAGAAACACACATTCAAACAGATAGAAACACCCACACACACACACAGATAGAAACACACACACACACACTGCTAGAAACACACACACACTCACACAGATAGAAACACGCGCACACACACAGATAGAAACACACACACACTCACACAGATAGAAACACGCCTATGCTCACACAGATAGAAACACACACACATTCACACAGATAGAAACACACACACACACACAGATAGAAACACGCACATACTCACACAGGTAGAAACACACACACACACACACACACACAGATAGAAACAAACACACATTCACACAGATAGAAACACACACACACACACACACACAGATAGAGACACACACACACACAGATAGAAACACGCACACACTCACACAGTTAGAAACACACTCACACTCTCATACAGATACAGACACACACACACACACACACACACAGATAGAAACACGCACACACTCACACAGTTAGAAACACACTCACACTCTCATACAGAGAGAGCAACACACACTCGCTCACACAGATAGAAACAACCACACACACACAGATAGAAACACACACACACAGACGGATAGAAACACACACACACTCACTCAGATAGAAACACCCACACACACACAGATAGAAACACACACACACACACACACACACAGATAGAAACACACACACACTCACACAGATAGAAACACTCATACACTCACACTGATAGAAACACACACACACTCACATTGATAGAAACATACACACACCCACAATGATAGAAACACACATTCAAACAGATAGAAACACCCACACACACACAGATAGAAACACACACACACACACTGCTAGAAACACACACACACTCACACAGATAGAAACACGCGCACACACACAGATAGAAACACACACACACACTCACACAGATAGAAACACGCCTATGCTCACACAGATAGAAACACACACACATTCACACAGATAGAAACACACACACACACACAGATAGAAACACGCACATACTCACACTGGTAGAAACACACACACACACACACACAAAGATAGAGACACACACACACACAGATAGAAACACGCACACACTCACACAGTTAGAAACACACTCACACTCTCATACAGATACAGACACACACACACACACACACACAGATAGAAACACACACATTCACACAGATAGAAACACACACACATTCACACAGATAGAAACACACACACACACACACACACACACACACACAGATAGAAACACACACACATTCACACAGATAGAAACACACACACACACACACACAAAGATAGAGACACACACACACACAGATAGAAACACGCACACACTCACACAGTTAGAAACACACTCACACTCTCATACAGATACAGACACACACACACACACACACACAGATAGAAACACGCACACACTCACACAGTTAGAAACACACTCACACTCTCATACAGAGAGAGCAACACACACTCACTCACACAGATAGAAACAAACACTCACTCAGGTGGAAACACACACACACACACAGATAGAAACACACACACACACTCACACAGATAGAAACACAAACACACACACACACAGAAACACACACACACTCACATTGATAGAAACACACACACACACACAGGTAGAAACACACACACACACACAGATAGAAACACACACACACTCACACAGATAGAAACACACACACACTCACACAGATAGAAACACACTCACACGCACACAAATAGAAACACACACACACACACACACAGATAGAAACACACACACACACACAGATAGAAACACACACACACAGATAGAAACACACACACACTCACACAGATAGAAACACGCGCACACACACAGATAGAAACACACACACACAGATAGAAACACACACACACTCACACAGATAGAAACACGCGCACACACACAGATAGAAACACACACACACTCACACAGATAGAAACACGCCTATGCTCACACAGATAGAAACACACACACATTCACACAGATAGAAACACACACACACACACACACACACAGATAGAAACACGCACATACTCACACAGGTAGAAACACACACACACACACACACACACACACACAGATAGAAACACACACACATTCACACAGATAGAAACACACACACACACACACACACACAGATAGAGACACACACACACACACACACACCCAGATAGAAACACTCACACACACACACAGATAGAAACACACAGACAGTTACACAGGTAGAAACACACACACACACTCACACAGATAGAAACACACACACAGTCACACAGGTAGAAACACACACACACACACAGATAGAAACACACACACTCACACAGATAGAAACACATACACACACACAGATAGAAACACACACACACTCACAAAGGTAGAAACACACACACACTCACACAGATAGAAACACACACACACTCACACAGATAGAAACACACACACACTCACACAGATAGAAACACACTCACACGCACACAGATAGAAACACACACACACACACAGATAGAAACACACACACACACACAGATAGAAACACACACACACACAGATAGAAACACACACACACTCACACAGATAGAAACACGAGCACACGCACAGATAGAAACACACACACACTCACACAGATAGAAACACGCCTATGCTCACACAGATAGAAACACACACACATTCACACAGATAGAAACACACACACACACACACACAGATAGAAACACGCACATACTCACACAGGTAGAAACACACACACACACACACACACACACACACACACACACAGATAGAAACACACACACATTCACACAGATAGAAACACACACACACACACACACAGATAGAGACACACACACACACACACACACACAGATAGAAACACACACTCACTCACACAGATAGAAACAAACACTCACTCAGGTGGAGACACACACACACACACAGATAGAAACACACACACACACTCACACAGATAGAAACACAAACACACACACACAGAAACACACACACACTCACATTGATAGAAACACACACACACACACACAGGTAGAAACACACACACACACACACAGATAGAAACACACACACACTCACACAGATAGAAACACATACACACACACACAGATAGAAACACACACAAACTCACACAGATAGAAACACACACACACTCACACGGATAGAAACGCTCACACACACACACAGATAGAAACACACAGACAGTTACACAGGTAGAAACACACACACAAACTCACACAGATAGAAACACACACACAGTCACACAGGTAGAAACACACACACACACACAGATAGAAACACGCACACACACACACAGATAGAAACACACACACACTCACAAAGGTAGAAACACACACACACTCACACAGATAGAAACACACACACACTCACACAGATAGAAACACACACACACTCACACAGATAGAAACACACTCACACGCACACTGATAGAAACACACACACACTCACATTGATAGAAACATACACACACCCACAATGATAGAAACACACATTCAAACAGATAGAAACACCCACACACACACACAGATAGAAACACACACACACACACACTGCTAGAAACACACACACACTCACACAGATAGAAACACGCGCACACACACAGATAGAAACACACACACACTCACACAGATAGAAACACGCCTATGCTCACACAGATAGAAACACACACACATTCACACAGATAGAAACACACACACACACACAGATAGAAACACGCACATACTCACACAGGTAGAAACACACACACACACACACACACAGATAGAAACAAACACACATTCACACAGATAGAAACACACACACACACACACACAGATAGAGACACACACACACACAGATAGAAACACGCACACACTCACACAGTTAGAAACACACTCACACTCTCATACAGATACAGACACACACACACACACACACACACACAGATAGAAACACGCACACACTCACACAGTTAGAAACACACTCACACTCTCATACAGAGAGAGCAACACACACTCGCTCACACAGATAGAAACAACCACACACACACAGATAGAAACACACACACACAGACGGATAGAAACACACACACACTCACTCAGATAGAAACACCCACACACACACAGATAGAAACACACACACACACACACACACAGATAGAAACACACACACACTCACACAGATAGAAACACTCATACACTCACACTGATAGAAACACACACACACTCACATTGATAGAAACATACACACACCCACAATGATAGAAACACACATTCAAACAGATAGAAACACCCACACACACACAGATAGAAACACACACACACACACTGCTAGAAACACACACACACTCACACAGATAGAAACACGCGCACACACACAGATAGAAACACACACACACACTCACACAGATAGAAACACGCCTATGCTCACACAGATAGAAACACACACACATTCACACAGATAGAAACACACACACACACACAGATAGAAACACGCACATACTCACACAGGTAGAAACACACACACACACACACACAAAGATAGAGACACACACACACACAGATAGAAACACGCACACACTCACACAGTTAGAAACACACTCACACTCTCATACAGATACAGACACACACACACACACACACACAGATAGAAACACACACATTCACACAGATAGAAACACACACACATTCACACAGATAGAAACACACACACACACACACACACACACACACACAGATAGAAACACACACACATTCACACAGATAGAAACACACACACACACACACACACACAAAGATAGAGACACACACACACACAGATAGAAACACGCACACACTCACACAGTTAGAAACACACTCACACTCTCATACAGATACAGACACACACACACACACACACACACAGATAGAAACACGCACACACTCACACAGTTAGAAACACACTCACACTCTCATACAGAGAGAGCAACACACACTCACTCACACAGATAGAAACAAACACTCACTCAGGTGGAAACACACACACACACACAGATAGAAACACACACACACACTCACACAGATAGAAACACAAACACACACACACACAGAAACACACACACACTCACATTGATAGAAACACACACACACACACAGGTAGAAACACACACACACACACAGATAGAAACACACACACACTCACACAGATAGAAACACATACACACACACACAGATAGAAACACACACACACTCACACAGATAGAAACACACACACACTCACACGGATAGAAACACTCACACACACACACAGATAGAAACACACAGACAGTTACACAGGTAGAAACACACACACACACTCACACAGATAGAAACACACACACAGTCACACAGGTAGAAACACACACACACACACAGATAGAAACACACACACAGTCACACAGATAGAAACACACACACTCACACAGATAGAAACACATACACACACACAGATAGAAACACACACACACTCACAAAGGTAGAAACACACACACACTCACACAGATAGAAACACACACACACTCACACAGATAGAAACACACACACACTCACACAGATAGAAACACACTCACACGCACACAAATAGAAACACACACACACACACACACAGATAGAAACACACACACACACACAGATAGAAACACACACACACAGATAGAAACACACACACACTCACACAGATAGAAACACGCGCACACACACAGATAGAAACACACACACACTCACACAGATAGAAACACGCCTATGCTCACACAGATAGAAACACACACACATTCACACAGATAGAAACACACACACACACACACACACACAGATAGAAACACGCACATACTCACACAGGTAGAAACACACACACACACACACACACACACACAGATAGAAACACACACACATTCACACAGATAGAAACACACACACACACACACACACACAGATAGAGACACACACACACACACACACACCCAGATAGAAACACTCACACACACACACAGATAGAAACACACAGACAGTTACACAGGTAGAAACACACACACACACTCACACAGATAGAAACACACACACAGTCACACAGGTAGAAACACACACACACACACAGATAGAAACACACACACTCACACAGATAGAAACACATACACACACACAGATAGAAACACACACACACTCACAAAGGTAGAAACACACACACACTCACACAGATAGAAACACACACACACTCACACAGATAGAAACACACACACACTCACACAGATAGAAACACACTCACACGCACACAGATAGAAACACACACACACACACAGATAGAAACACACACACACACACAGATAGAAACACACACACACACAGATAGAAACACACACACACTCACACAGATAGAAACACGCGCACACGCACAGATAGAAACACACACACACTCACACAGATAGAAACACGCCTATGCTCACACAGATAGAAACACACACACATTCACACAGATAGAAACACACACACACACACACACAGATAGAAACACGCACATACTCACACAGGTAGAAACACACACACACACACACACACACACAGATAGAAACACACACACATTCACACAGATAGAAACACACACACACACACACACAGATAGAGACACACACACACACACACACACACAGATAGAAACACACACTCACTCACACAGATAGAAACAAACACTCACTCAGGTGGAAACACACACACACACACAGATAGAAACACACACACACACTCACACAGATAGAAACACAAACACACACACACAGAAACACACACACACTCACATTGATAGAAACACACACACACACACACAGGTAGAAACACACACACACACACACAGATAGAAACACACACACACTCACACAGATAGAAACACATACACACACACACAGATAGAAACACACACAAACTCACACAGATAGAAACACACACACACTCACACGGATAGAAACACTCACACACACACACAGATAGAAACACACAGACAGTTACACAGGTAGAAACACACACACAAACTCACACAGATAGAAACACACACACAGTCACACAGGTAGAAACACACACACACACACAGATAGAAACACACACACAGTCACACAGATAGAAACACACACACTCACACAGATAGAAACACGCACACACACACACAGATAGAAACACACACACACTCACAAAGGTCGAAACACACACACTCACACAGATAGAAACACACACACACTCACACAGATAGAAACACACACACACTCACACAGATAGAAACACACTCACACGCACACGGATAGAAACACACACACACACACAGACAGATAGAAACACACACACACACACACAGATAGAAACACACACACACACAGATAGAAACACACACACACTCACACAGATAGAAACACACTCACACGCACACGGATAGAAACACACACACACACACAGACAGATAGAAACACACACACACTCACACTGATAGAAACACCCACACACTCACATTGATAGAAACACACACACACCCACAATGATAGAAACACACATTCAAACAGACAGAAACACCCACACACACACTCACATATATAGAAACACACAGTCACACAAATAGAAACACACACACACACACACTGATAGAAAAACACACACACACTCACACTGATAGAAACACACACTCACACACACAGATAGAAACACACACACACACACTGATAGAAACACACACACACACACACAGATAGAAACACATACACACACACACAGGTAGAAACACACACACACTCACACAGATAGAAACACATACACACACACACAGGTAGAAACACACACACACTCACACAGATAGAAACACACACACAGTCACACAGGTAGAAACACACACAGTGATAGAAAGACGCATATTCAAATAAATGGAGATGGTGGCTTGTCCTGTGACATATTTGGGTTAAGATAATGGAAATGATAAATAGCTCTTATTGTGTAATTTCTATCTGCCCACACAGCTCATGTGATTGTGTGGTGTAAAAGAATTCACTATCTGATTGGCGAGGTGATCTCATCTTACTACATCCGGCAGTTGAGGGCCACATCCTCTGACAACATTTAACCACAATTAGGCAAGTTAATGCGAGGCTGGATCATCAGTTCAAATATTGCATCAATGACATTAACACATTAAGAGAGAACTCGGTGAAAAACAAGGCCCAGAAAACAAGAGGTGGTAGGTACAAATTGTAATAATCCATCACCGTAAAGGCAAATATCGAGGAGTGACAGAGATAGAGTGCGTGAACAGAGGGAGGTTAGTGTGAGATACTGGGCGTGAACAGAGGGAGGTTAGTGTGAAAAACTGGGCGTGAACAGACTGAGTTATTGTGAGTAACTGTGTGTGAACAGACTGAGGTTAGTTTGAGTAACTGTGTGTGAACAGACTGAGGTTAGAGTGAGTTACTGGGCGTGAACAGACTGAGGTTAGTGTGAGTTACTGTGTGTGAACAGACTGAGGTTAGTCTGAGTTACTGTGTGTGAACAGACTGAGGTTAGTGTGAGTTACTGTGTGTGAACAGACTGAGGTTAGTCTGAGTTACTGTGTGTGAACAGACTGAGGTTAGTGTGAGTTACTGTGTGTGAACAGATTGAGGTTAGTGTGAGTTACTGTGTGTGAAGAGACTGAGGTTAGGGTGAGTTACTGTTTGGGAACAAACTGATGTTAGTGTGAGTTTTTGTGTGTGAACAGACGGAGGTTAGTGTGAGTTTCTGTGGTTGAACAGACTTAGTTTAGAGTGGGTTAATGACTGAACAGACTGAGATTAGTGTGAGTTTCTGTGGAACGATCAGACTGAGGATAGTGTGATTTACCGTGTGTGAACAGACTGAGGTTAGTGTCAGTTAATGCCTGTGAACAGACTGAGGTTAGTGTGAGTTACTGTGTGTGAACAGACTGGGGTTAGTATGAGTTAGTGTGTATGAACAGACAGAGGTTAGTGTGAGTTATTGTGTTTAAACAGATTGAGGCGAGTTACAGAGTGTTATCTGATCGAGGGTAATGTGAGATACTGTGTGAACAAACTGAGGTTCAGGCGAGTTACTGTATGTCAGCAGACTGAGGTTAGTTTCAGTTACTGTGTGTGAACAGACTGAGGTTAGTGTGAGTTACTGTGTGTGAAAAGGTTGAGGTGAGTTACAGTGTGTTAACTGATCGAGGTTAATGTGAGTTACAATCTGTTAACTGATTGAGGTTCGGGTGAGTTACTGCTTGTTAGCTGGTTGAGGGTAGTATGAGTTAATGTGTGTTTACTGATTGAGTTAGGGTGAGTTACGGTGTGTTAACTGACTGAGGTTAACGTGAGCAACTGTGGATTAACTGATTGAGGTTGGGGTCAGATACTGTGTGTTAACTGATTGAGGATAATGTGAGTTCATGTGTGTTAACTGATTGAGGTTAATGTGAGTTTCTGTGTGGTAATTGTTTAAGGTTAATGTGAGTTACTGTGACTAATCTAATTGAAGTTAGTGTGTGTTACTGTGTGTGAACAAACTGATGTTAGTGTGAGTTACTACGAGTGAAGAGACGGAGGTTAGTGTGAGATACTGTGTGTGAACAGACTGAGGTTAGTGTGAGTTAATGTGTGTGAACAGACTGAGGTTAGTGTCAGTTAATGTGTGTGAACAGACTGAGGTTAGTGTGAGATAATGTGTGTGAACAGACGGAGGTTAGTGTGAGTTACTGTGGTTGAACAGACTGAGGGTAGTGTGGGTTACTGACTGAAGAGACTGAGGTTAGTGTGACTTTCTGTGGTGCGATCAGACTGAGGGTAGTGTGATTTACCGTGTGTGAACAGACTGAGGTTAGTGTCAGTTAATGTCTATGAAAAGACTGAGGATAGTGTGAGTTACTGTGTGCACAGAATGAGGATAGAGTCAGTTACAGAGTGTGAACAGACGGAGGTTAGTGTGAGGTAATGTGTGTGAACAGACTGAGGTTAGTGTCAGTTACTGTGTGTGAACAGACTGAGGTTATTGTGAGTTACTGTGTGTGAACAGAGTGAGGTTACTGTGAGTTACTGTGTGTGAACAGACTGAGGTTAGAGTCAGTTACTGTGTGTGAACAGAGTGAGCTTAGTGTGAGTTACTGTGTGTGAACACACTGAGGTTAGTGTGGCTTACTGTGTGCGAACAGACTGAGGTTAGTGTGAGTGACTGTGTGTGAACAGACAGAGGTTAGTGAGAGATAATGTGTGTGAAAAGACTGAGGTTAGGGTCAGTTACTGTGTGTGAACAGACTGAGGTTAGTATGAGTTACTGTGTGTGAACAGACTGAGGTTAGTGTGAGTTACTGTGTGTGAACAGACTGAGGTTAGTGTGAATTACTGTGTGTGAACAGACTGAGTTTAGTGTGAGTTACTGTGTGTAAACAGACTGAGGTTAGTGTGAGTTACAGTGTGTGAACAGACTGAGGTTAGTGTGAGTTACTGTGTGAACAGACTGAGGTTAGTGTGAGTTACTGTGGGTGAACAAACTGAGGTTAGTGTGAGTTACTGTGTGTGAACAGACTAAGGTTAGTGTGAGTTACTGTGTGTGAACAGACTGAGGTTAGTGTGAGTTACTGTGTGTAAAAAGACTGAGGTTAGTGTCATTTAATGCCTGTGAACAGACTGAGGTTAGTGTGAGTTAATGTGTGTGAACAGACGAAGGTTAGTGTGAGTTACTGTGTGTGAACAGAATGAGGATAGTGTCAGTTACTGTGTGTGAACAGACTGAAGTTAGTGTGAGTTAATGTTGTGAGAACAGACGGAGGTTAGTGTGAGTTACTGTGGTTGAACAAACTGAGGGTAGTGTGGGTTACAGACTGAACAGACTGAGGTTAGTGTGAGTTTCTGTGGTGCGATCAGACTGAGGTTAGTGTGATTTACCGTGTGTGAACAGACTGAGGTTACTGTGAGTTACTGTGTGTGAACAGACTGAGGTTAGAGTCAGTTACTGTGTGTGAACAGAGTGAGCTTAGTGTGGCTTACTGTGTGCGAACAGACTGAGGTTAGTGTGAGTGACTGTGTGTGAACAGACAGAGGTTAGTGTGAGTTACTCTGTGTGAATAGAGTGAGGTAAGTGTGAGTTACTGTGTGTGAACAGACTGAGGTTAGTATGAGTTACTGTGGGTGAACAGACTGAGGTTAGTGTGAGTTACAGTGTGTGACCAGACTGAGGTTAGTGTGAGTTACTGTGTGAACAGACTGAGGTTAGTGTGAGTTACTGTGGGTGAACAAACTGAGGTTAGTGTGAGTTACTGTGTGTGAACAGACTAAGGTTAGTGTGAGTTACTGTGTGTGAACAGACTGAGGTTAGTGTGAGTTACTGTGTGTAAAAAGACTGAGGTTAGTGTCATTTAATGCCTGTGAACAGACTGAGGTTAGTGTGAGTTAATGTGTGTGAACAGACGAAGGTTAGTGTGAGTTACTGTGTGTGAACAGAATGAGGATAGTGTCAGTTACTGTGTGTGAACAGACTGAAGTTAGTGTGAGTTAATGTTGTGTGAACAGACGGAGGTTAGTGTGAGTTACTGTGGTTGAACAGACTGAGGGTAGTGTGGGTTACAGACTGAACAGACTGAGGTTAGTGTGAGTTTCTGTGGTGCGATCAGACTGAGGTTAGTGTGATTTACCGTGTGTGAACAGACTGAGGTTACTGTGAGTTACTGTGTGTGAACAGACTGAGGTTAGAGTCAGTTACTGTGTGTGAACAGAGTGAGCTTAGTGTGGCTTACTGTGTGCGAACAGACTGAGGTTAGTGTGAGTGACTGTGTGTGAACAGACAGAGGTTAGTGTGAGTTACTCTGTGTGAATAGAGTGAGGTAAGTGTGAGTTACTGTGTGTGAACAGACTGAGGTTAGTATGAGTTACTGTGGGTGAACAGACTGAGGTTAGTGTGAGTTACAGTGTGTGACCAGACTGAGGTTAGTGTGAGTTACTGTGTGAACAGACTGAGGTTAGTGTGAGTTACTGTGGGTGAACAAACTGAGGTTAGTGTGAGTTACTGTGTGTGAACAGACTAAGGTTAGTGTGAGTTACTGTGTGTGAACAGACTGAGGTTAGTGTGAGTTACTGTGTGTAAAAAGACTGAGGTTAGTGTCATTTAATGTCTGTGAACAGACTGAGGTTAGTGTGAGTTACCGTGTGTGAACAGACTGAGGTTAGACTGAGTTACAGTGTGTGAACAGAATAAGGTTAGTGTCAGTTACTGTGTGTGAACAGACTGAGGTTAGTGTGAGTTACTGTGTGTGAACAGACTGAGGTTAGTTTCAGTTACTGTGTGTGAACAGACTGAGGTTAGTGTGCGTTACTGTGTGTGAACAGACTGAGGTTAGTGTGAGTTACAGTGTGTGAACAGGCTCAGGTTAGACTGAGTTACTGTGTCTGAACAGACTGAGGTTAGTGTGAGTTACTGTGTGTGAACAGACTGAGGTTAGAGTGAGTTAATGTGTGAACAGACTGAGGTTAATGTGAGTTACTGTGTGTGAACAGACTCAGGTTAGTGTGTGTGAACAGACTGAGGTTAGTGTGAGTTACTGTGTTTAAACAGGTTGAGGTGAGTTACAGTGTGTTAACTGGTCGAGGTTCATGTGAGTTACTGTTTGTTAACTGAATGAGGTTCGGGTGAGTTACTGCTTGTTAGCTGGTTGGGGGTATTATGAGTTAACGTGTGTTTACTGATTGAGTTAGGGTGAGTTACGGTGAGTTAACTGACTGAGGTTAGTGTGATTAACTGTGGATTAACTGATTGAATTTGGGATCAGATACTGTGTGTTAACTGATTGAGGCTAATGTGAGTTTTTGTGTGTTAAATGATTGAGGTTAATGTGAGTTTCTGTGTGTTAACTGCTTAAGGTTAACGTGAGTTACTGTGACTTCTCTAATTGAGGTTAGTGTGTGTTACTGTGCGTGAACAAACTGATGTTAGTGTGAGTTAGTACGAGTGAAGAGACGGATGTCAGTGTGAGTTACTGTGTGCGAACAGACTGAGGTTAATGTGATTTACCGTGTGTGAACAGACTGAGGTTATTGTCAGTTAATGTCTGTGAACAGACTGAGGTTAGTGTGAGTTAGTGTGTGTGAACAGACTGGGGTTAGTATGAGTTAGTGTGTAT
This sequence comes from Carcharodon carcharias, assembly GCF_017639515.1. Taxonomy (NCBI): domain Eukaryota; kingdom Metazoa; phylum Chordata; class Chondrichthyes; order Lamniformes; family Lamnidae; genus Carcharodon; species Carcharodon carcharias. The sequence goes on from NC_054467.1 coordinate 271,014,564, forward strand.
GAACAGACAGAGGTTAGTGTGAGTTACTGTGTGTGAACAGACTCAGGTTATTGTGTGTGAACAGACTGAGGTTAATGTGAGTTACTGTGTGTGAACAGACTCAGGTTATTGTGTGTGAACAGACTGAGGTTAGTGTGAGTTATTGTGTTTAAACAGATTGAGGTGACTTACAGTGTGTTATCCGATCGAGGTTAATGTGAGATACTGTGTGAACAAATTGAGGTTCAGGTGAGTTACTGTATGTGAGCAGACTGAGGTTAGTTTGAGTTATTGCGTGTGAACAGACTGAGGTTAGACTGAGTTACTGTGTGAACAGAATGTGGTTAGTGTGAGTTACAGTGTGTGAACAGACTGAGGTTAGTGTGAGTTACTGTGTGTGAACTGACTGAGGTTATTGTGAGTTACTGCGTGAATAGTCTGAGGCTACTGTGAGTTACTGTGTGTGAACAGACTGAGGTTAGTGTGAGTTACTGTGTGTGAACAGACTGAGGTTAGTGTGAGTTACAGTGTGTCAACGGACTGAGGTTAGTGTTAGTTACTGTGTGAACAGACTGAGGTTAGTGTGAGTTACTGTGTGTGAGCAGACTGAGATTATTGTGAGTTACTGAGGGTGAACAGACTGAAGTTAGTGTGAGATACTGTGCGTGAACAGACTCAGGTTAGTGTGAGTTAGTGTGTGTGAAAAGACTGAGGTTAGTGTGAGTTACTCTGTTTAAACAGGTTGAGGTGAGTTACAGTGTGTTAACTGATCGAGGTTAATGTGAGTTACAATGTGTTAACCGATTGAGGTTCGGGTGAGTTACTGCTTGTTAGCTGGTTGAGGGTAGTATGAGTTAACGTGTGTTTACTGATTGAGTTAGGGTGAGTTACGGTGTGTTAACAGACTGAGGTTAACGTGAGCAACTGTGGATTAACTGATTGTGGTTAGGGTCAGATACTGTGTGTTAACTGATTGAGGATAATGTGAGTTCTTGTGTGTTAACTGATTGAGGTTAATGTGAGTTTCTGTGTGGTAATTGTTTAAGGTTAATGTGAGTTACTGTGACTAATCTAATTGAAGTTAGTGTGTGTTACTGTGTGTGAACAAACTGATGTTAGTGTGAGTTACTACGAGTAAAGAGACGGAGGTTAGTGTGAGATACTGTGTGTGAACAGACTGAGGTTACTGTGAGTTACAGTGTGGGAACAAACTGATGTTAGTGTGAGTTAATGTGTGTGAATAGACTGAGGTTAGTGTGAGTTACTGTGTGTGAACCGACTGAGGTTAGTGTGAGTTACTGTGGTTGTACAGACTGAAGTTAGTGTGGGTTACTGACTTAACAGACTGAGGTTAGTGTGAGTTTCTGTGGTGCGATCAGACTGAGGTTAGTGTGATTTACCGTGTGTGAACAGACTGAGGTTAGTGTCAGTTAATGTCTGTGAACAGACTGAGGATAGTGTGAGTTACTGTGTGTGAACAGACCGAGGTTAGTGTGAGTTACTGTGTGTGAACAGAATGAGGATAGAGTCAGTTACAGTGTGTGAACAGACTGAGGTTAGTGTGAGTTACTGTGTGTGAACAGACTGAGGTTATTGTGAGTTACTGTGTGTGAACAGAGTGAGGTTAGTGTGAGTTACTGTGTGTGAACAGACTGAGGTTAGTGTGAGTGACTGTGTGTGAACAGAAAGAGGTTAGTGTGAGTTAATGTGTGTGAACAGACTGAGGTTAGTGTCAGTAACTGTGTGCGAACAGACTGAGAAATATTGTGAGTTACTGTGTGTGAACAGAGTGAGGTTAGTGTGAGTTACTGTGCGTGAACAGACTGAGGTTAGTATGAGTTAATGTGTGAGAACAGACTGAGCTTAGTGTGAGTTACTGTGTGTGAACAGACTGAGGTTAGTGTGAGTTACTGTGTGTGAACAGACTGAGGTTAGTGTGAGTTACTGTGTGAACAGAATGAGGTTAGTGTGAGTTACTGTGGGCGAACAAACTGAGGTTAGTGTGAGTTACTGTGTGAACAGACTGAGGTTAATGTGAGTTACTGTGTGTGAACAGACTAAGGTTACTGTGAGTTACTGAGTGTGAACAGACTGAGGTTAGTGTGAGTTACTGTGTGTGAACAGACAGAGGTTAGTGTGAGTTACTGTGTGTGAACAGACTGAGGTTAGTGTGAGTTTCTGTGTGTGAACAGACTGAGGTTAGTGTCAGTTAATGTCTGTGAACAGACTGAGGTTAGTGTGAGTTAATGTGAGTGAAAAGACTGAGGTTAGTGTCAGTTAATGTCTGTGAACAGACTGAGGTTAGTGTGAGTTAATGTGAGTGAACAGACCGAGGTAAAGTGTGAGTTACTGTGTGTGAACAGAATGAGGATAGTGTCAGTTACTGTGTGTGAACAGACTGAGGTTATTGTGAGTTACTGTATGTGAACAGACTGAGGTTACTGTGAGTTACTGTATGTGAACAGACTGAGGTTGGTGTGAGATACTGTGTGTGAACAGACTGAGGTTAGTGTCAGTTAAGGTAGGTGAAAAGACTGAGGTTAGTGTGAGTTACTGTGTGAAAAGACTGAGGTTAGTGTGAGTAATTGTGTGAGAACAGACTGAGGTTAGTGTGAGTAACTGTGTGTAAACAGACTGAGGTTAGTGTGAGTTACTGTGTGTGAACAGACTGAGGTTAGTTTGAGTAACTATGTGTGAACAGACTGAGGTTAGTGTGAGTTACTGTGGGGGAGCAGATTGAGGTTAGTGTGATTTACTGTGTGTGAACAGACTAAGTTTATTGTGAGTTACTGTGGGTGAACAGACTGAGATTAGTTTGAGTTACTGTGTGTGAACAGACTGAGGTTACATTGAGTTACTGTGTGTGAACAGACTGAGGTTAGTGTGATATACTCTGTGTGAACAGACTGAGGTTAGTGTGAGTTACTGTGTGTGAACAGACTGAGGTTAGACTGAGTTACTATGTGTGAACAGACTGAGGTTAGTGTGAGGTACTGTGTGTGAACAGACTCAGGTTAGTGTGAGTCACTCTGTGTGAACAGACTGATGTTATTATGAGTTCCAGTGTGTGAACAGACTGAGGTTAGTGAGAGTTACTGTGTGTGAACAGACTGAGGTTAGAGTGAGTTACTGTGTGAACAGACTGAGGTTAATGTGAGTTTCTGTGTGTGAACAGACTGAGGTTAGTGTGAGTTACTGTGTGAAAAGACTGAGTTTAGTGAGAGTTATTGTGTGTGAACAGACTGAGGTTAGTTTGAGTTACTGTGTGTAAACAGACTGAGGTTAGTGTGAGTTACTGTGTGTGAACAGACTGAGGTTATTGTGAATTAATGTGTGTGAACATACTAAGTTTAGTCTGAGTTACTGTTTGTAAATAGACTGAGGTTAGTGTGAGTTACTCTGTGTGAACAGACTGAGGTTCGTGTGATTTACTGTGTGTGAACAGACTGAGGTTAGTGTGAGTTACTGTGTTTGAATAATCTGAGGTTAGTGTGAGTTACTGTGTGTGAACAGACTGATGTTAGTGTGAGTCACTGTGCGTGATCAGACTGAAGTTAGTGAGAGAAACTGTGTGTGAACAGACTGAGGTTAGTGTGTGTTACAGTGTGTGAACAGACTGAGGATAGTGTGAGTTACTGTGTGTGAACAGACTGAGGTTAAGTGAGTAACTGTGTGTGAACAGACTGAGGTTAGTGTGAGTTACTGTGTTTGAACAGACTGAGGTTAGTGTGAGTTACTGTGTGTGAACAGACTAAGGTTACTGTGAGTTACAGTGGGTGAACAGACTGAGGTTAGTGTGACTTACTGTGTGAACAGACTGAGGTTAGTGTGAGATACTGTGTGTTAACAGACTGAGGTTAGTGTGAGTTACTGTGTGTGAACAGACTGAGGTTATTGTGAATTAATGTGTGTGAACATACTAAGTTTAGTCTGAGTTACTGTTTGTTAATAGACTGAGGTCAGTGTGAGTTACTGTGTGTGAACAGAGTGAGGTTAGTGTGATTTACTGTGTGTGAACAGACAGAGGTTAGTGTGAGTTACTGTGTTTGAATAGTCTGAGGTTAGTGTGAGTTACTGTGTGTGAACAGACTGATGTTAGACTGAGTTACTGTGTGTGAACAGACTGAGATTAGTTTGAGTTACTGTGTGTGAACAGACTGAGGTTACATTGAGTTACTGTGTGTGAACAGACTGAGGTTAGTGTGATATAATCTGTGTGAACAGACTGAGGTTAGTGTGAGTTACTGTGTGTGAACAGACTGAGGTTAGTGTGAGGTACTGTGTGTGAACAGACTCAGGTTAGTGTGAGTCACTCTGTGTGAACAGACTGATGTTATTATGAGTTCCAGTGTGTGAACAGACTGAGGTTAGTGAGAGTTATTGTGTGTGAACAGACTGAGGTTAGAGTGAGTTACTGTGTGAACAGACTGAGGTTAATGTGAGTTTCTGTGTGTGAACAGACTGAGGTTAGTGTGAGTTACTGTGTGAAAAGACTGAGTTTAGTGTGAGTTATTGTGTGTGAACAGACTGAGGTTAGTTTGAGTTACTGTGTGTGAACAACCTGAGGTTAGTGTGAGTTACTGTGTGTGAACAGACTGAGGTTAGTTTGAGTAACTATGTGTGAACAGACTGAGGTTGGTGTGAGTTACTGTGTTTGAATAGTCTGAGGTTAGTGTGAGTTACTGTGTGTGAACAGACTGATGTTAGACTGAGTTACTGTGTGTGAACAGATTGAGATTAGTTTGAGTTACTGTATGTGAACAGACTGAGGATACATTGAGTTACTGTGTGTGAACAGACTGAGGTTAGTGTGATATACTCTGTGTGAACAGACTGAGGTTAGTGTGAGTTACTGTGTGTGAACAGACTGAGGTTAGTGTGAGTTACTATGTGTGAACAGACTGAGGTTAGTGTGAGGTACTGTGTGTGAACAGACTCAGGTTAGTGTGAGTCACTCTGTGTGAACAGACTGATGTTATTATGAGTTCCAGTGTGTGAACAGACTGAGGTTAGTGAGAGTTACTGTGTGTGAACAGACTGAGGTTAGAGTGAGTTAATGTGTGAACAGACTGAGGTTAATGTGAGTTACTGTGTGTGAACAGACTCAGGTTAGTGTGTGTGAACAGACTGAGGTTACTGTGAGTTACTGTGTTTAAACAGGTTGAGGTGAGTTACAGTGAGTTAACTAATCGAGGTTCATGTGAGTTGCTGTGTGTTAACTGATTGAGGTTCGGGTGAGTTACTGCTTGTTAGCTGGTTGAGGGTAGTATGAGTTAACGTGTGTTTACTCATTGAGTTAGGGTGAGTTACGTTGTGTTAACTGACTGAGGTTAGCGTGAGTAACTGTGGATTAACTGATTGAGGTTGGGGTCAGATACTGTGTGTTAACTGATTGAGGCTAATGTGAGTTTTTGTGTGTTAAATGATTGAGGTTAATGTGAGTTTCTGTGTGTTAACTGTTTAAGGTTAATGTGCGTTACTGTGACTTCTCTAATTGAGGTTAGTTTGTGTTACTGTGCGTGAACAGACTGAGGTTAGTGTGAGTTACTACGAGTAAAGAGACGGAGGTTAGTGTGAGTTACTGTGTGTGAACAGACTGAGAAGAGTGAGTTACTGTGCGATTAGACTGAGGTTAGTGTGAGATACTGTGTGTGAACAGACGGAGGTTAGTGTGACTGACTGTATTTGAACAGACTGAGGTTAGTGTGAGATACTTTGGGTTAACAGACTGAGGTTAGTGTGAGATACTGTGGTGTTCAGAATGAAGTTAGTGTGAGATAGTGTGTGTGAACAGACTGAGGTTAGCATGAGCAACTCTGTGTGAACAGACTGAGGTTTTTGTGATTTACTGTGTGTGAACAGACTGAGGTTAGTGTGAGTTAATGTGTGTGAACAGAATGAGGTTAGTGTCAGTTAATGTGTGTGAACAGACTGAGGTTATTGCGAGTTACTGTATGTGAACAGACAGAGGTTAGTGTGAGTTACTGTATGTGAACAGACTGAGGTTAGTGTGAGTTACTGTGTGAACAGTCCGAGATTAGTGTGAGTTACTGTATGTGAACAGACTGAGGTTAGTGTGAGTTACTGTGTGAAAAGACTGAGGTTAGTTTGAGTTATTGGGTGTGAACAGACTGAGGTTAGTGTGAGTTAGTGTATGTAAACAGACGGAGGTTAGTGTGAGTTACTGTGTGTGAACAGACTGAGGTTAGTTTGAGTAACTTTGTGTGAACAGACTGAGGTTAGTGTGAGTTACTGTGGGTGAGCAGATTGAGGTTAGTGTGAGTTACTGTGGGTGAACAGACTGAGGTTAGTGTGAGTTACTGTGTGTGAACAGACTGAAGTTAGTGTGATATGCTCTGTGTGAACAGACTGAGGTTAGTGTGAGTTACTGTGTGTGAACAGACTGAGGTTAGACTGAGTTAGAGTGTGTGAACAGACTAAGGTTAGTGTGAGTTACTGTGTGTGAACAGACTGAGGTTAGTGTGAGTTACTGTGTGTGAACAGACTGAGGTTAGTGTGAGTTACTCTGTGTGAACAGACTGAGGTTATTATGAGTTACAGTGTGTGAACAGACTGAGGTTAGAGTGAGTTATTGCATGTGAACAGACTGAGGTTAGAGTGAGTTAATGTGTGAACAGACTGAGGTTAATGTGAGTTACTGTGTGTGAACAGACTCAGGTTATTGTGTGTGAACAGACTGAGGTTAGTGTGAGTTACTGTGTTTAAACAGGTTGAGGTGAGTTACAGTGTGTTAACTGGTCGAGGTTCATGTGAGTTACTGTGTGTTAACTGACTGAGGTTCGGGTGAGTTACTGCTTGTTAGCTGGTTGAGGGTAGTATGAGTTAACGTGTGTTTACTCATTGATTTAGGGTGAGTTACGGTGTGTTAACTGACTGAGGTTAGTGTGATTAACTGTGGATTAACTGATTGAAGTTGGGGTCAGATACTGTGTGTTAACTGATTGAGGATAATGTGCGTTTCTGGGTATTAAATGATTGAGGTTAAATGGGATTTTCTGTGTGTTAACTGTTTAAGGTTAACGTGAGTTACTGTGACTTCTCTAATTGAGGTTAGTGTGTGTTACTGTGCGTGAACAAACTGATGTTAGTGTGAGTTACTACGAGTGAAGAGACGGAGGTCAGTGTGAGTTACTGTTTGCGAACAGACTGAGGTTAGTGTGAGTCACTGTGCGTGTTCAGAATGAAGTTAGTGTGAGATACTGTGTGTGAACAGACTGAGGTTAGTGTGAGTCACTGTGCGTGATCAGACTGAAGTTAGTGAGAGAAAATGTGTGTGAACAGACTGAGGTTAGTGGGAGTTACAGTGTGTGAACAGACTGAGGTTAGTGTCAGTTACTGTATGTGAACAGACTGAGGTTAGTGTGAGTTACTGTGTGAAAAGACTGAGGTTAGTGTGAGTTATTGTGTGTGAACAGACTCAGGTTAGTGTGCGTTACTGTGTGTAAACAGACTGAGGTTATTGTGAGTTACTGTGTGTGAACCGATTGAGGTTAGTGTGAGTTACAGTGTCTGAACAGACTGAGGTTAGTGTGACTTACTGTGTGAAGAGACTGAGGTTAGTGTGAGTTAATGTGTGTGAACTGACTGAGGTTAGTGTGAGTTACTGTGGGTGAACAAACTGAGGTTAGTGTGAGTTACTGTGGGTGAACAGACTAAGGTTAGTGTGAGTTACAGTGGGTGAACAGACTGACGTTAGTGTGACTTACTGTGTGAACAGACTGAGGTTAGTGTGAGATACTGTGTGTGAACAGACTTAGGTTAGTGTGAGTTACTGCGGGTGAACAGACTGAGGTTATTTTGAGTTACTGTGTGTGAACAGACTGAGGTTAGTGTGAGTTACTGTGTGTGAACAGACTGAGGTTATTGTGAGTTACTGTGTGTGAACAGACTAAGTTTAGTGTGAGTTACTGTTTGTTAATAGACTGAGGTTATTGTGAGTTACTCTGTGTGAACAGACTGAGGTTAGTGTGATTTACTGTGTGTGAACAGACTGAGGTTAGTGTGAGTTACTGTGTTTGAACAGACTGAGGTTAGTGTGAGTTACTGTGTGTGAACAGACTAAGGTTAATGTGAGTTACAGTGGGTGAACAGACTGAGGTTAGTGTGACTTACTGTGTGAACAGACTGAGGTTAGTGTGAGATACTGTGTGTTAACAGACTGAGGTTAGTGTGAGTTACTGTGTGTGAACAGACTGAGGTTATTGTGAATTAATGTGTGTGAACATACTAAGTTTAGTCTGAGTTACTGTTTGTTAATAGACTGAGGTTAGTGTGAGTTACTCTGTGTGAACAGACTGAGGTTAGTGTGATTTACTGTGTGTGAACAGACTGAGGTTAGTGTGAGTTACTGTGTTTGAATAGTCTGAGGTTAGTGTGAGTTACTGTGTGTGAACAGACTGATGTTAGACTGAGTTACTGTGTGTGAACAGACTGAGATTAGTTTGAGTTACTGTGTGTGAACAGACTGAGGTTACATTGAGTTACTGTGTGTGAACAGACTGAGGTTAGTGTGATATACTCTGTGTGAACAGACTGAGGTTAGTGTGAGTTACTGTGTGTGAACAGACTGAGGTTAGACTGAGTTACTATGTGTGAACAGACTGAGGTTAGTGTGAGGTACTGTGTGTGAACAGACTCAGGTTAGTGTGAGTCACTCTGTGTGAACAGACTGATGTTATTATGAGTTCCAGTGTGTGAACAGACTGAGGTTAGTGAGAGTTACTGTGTGTGAACAGACTGAGGTTAGAGTGAGTTACTGTGTGAACAGACTGAGGTTAATGTGAGTTTCTGTGTGTGAACAGACTGAGGTTAGTGTGAGTTACTGTGTGAAAAGACTGAGGTTAGTGTGAGTTACTGTGTGTGAACAGACTGAGGTTAGTTTGAGTTACTGTGTGTAAACAGACTGAGGTTAGTGTGAGTTACTGTGTGTGAACAGACTGAGGTTATTGTGAATTAATGTGTGTGAACATACTAAGTTTAGTCTGAGTTACTGTGTGTGAACAGACTGAGGTTAGTGTGAGTTACTTTGTGTGAACAGATTGACGTTAGTGTCAGTTACTGTGAATGAACAGATTGAGTTTAGTGTGAGTTTTTGTGTGTGAACATTCTGAGGTTAGTGTGAGTTACTGTGTGTGAACAGACTGATGTTAGTGTGAGTGACTGTGTGTGAACAGACTGATTTTAGTGTGAGTAACTGTGTGTGAACAGACTGAGGTTAGTGTGAGTTACAGTGTGTGAACAGACTGAGGATAGTGTGAGTTACTGTGTGTGAACAGACTGAGGTTAGTGTGATTTACTGTGTGTGAACAGACTGAGGTTAGTGTGAGTTACTGTGTGTGAACAGACTGAGGTTAGTGTGAGTTACTGTGTGTGAACAGACTGAGGTTAGTGTGAGTTACTGTGTGTGAACAGACTGAGGTTAGTGTGAGTTACTGTGTGAACAGACAGAGGTTAGTGTGAGTTACTGTGTGAACAGACTGAGGTTAGTGTGAGTTACTGTGTGTGAACAGACTGAGGTTAGTGTGAGTTACTGTGTGTGAACAGACTGAGGTTAGTGTGAGTTACTGTGTGTGAACAGACTGAGGTTAGTGTGAGTTACTGTGTGTGAACAGACTGAGGTTAGTGTGAGTTACTGTGTGTGAACAGACTGAGGTTAGTGTGAGTTACTGTGTGTGAACAGACTGAGGTTAGTGTGAGTTACTGTGTGTGAACAGACTGAGGTTAGTGTGAGTTACTGTGTGTGAACAGACTGAGGTTAGTGTGAGTTACTGTGTGTGAACAGACTGAGGTTAGTGTGAGTTACTGTGTGTGAACAGACTGAGGTTAGTGTGAGTTAAAGTGTGTGAACAGACTGAGGTTAGTGTGAGTTACTGTGTGTGAACAGACTGAGGTTAGTGTGAGTTACTGTGGGTGAACAGATTGAGGTTAGTGTGAGTTACTGTGTGTGAACAGACTGATGTTATTATGAGTTCCAGTGTGTGAACAGACTGAGGTTAGTGAGAGTTATTGTGTGTGAACAGACTGAGGTTAGAGTGAGTTACTGTGTGAACAGACTGAGGTTATTGTGAGCTACTGTGTGTGAACAGACTGAGGTTAGTGTGAGTTACTGTGAATGAACAGATTGAGTTTAGTGTGAGTTTTTGTGTGTGAACAGACTGAGGTTAGTGTGAGTTACTGTGTGTGAACAGACTGAGGTTAGTGTGAGTTACTGTGTGTGAACAGACTGAGGTTAGTTTGAGTAACTATGTGTGAACAGACTGAGGTTGGTGTGAGTTACTGTGTGAAAAGACTGAGGTTAGTGTGAGTTATTGTGTGTGAACAGACTCAGGTTAGTGTGCGTTACTGTGTGTAAACAGACTGAGGTTAGTGTGAGTTACTGTGTGTGAACCGACTGAGGTTAGTTTGAGTTACAGTGTGCGAACAGACTGAGATTATGGTGAGTTACTGTGTGAAGAGACTGAGGTTAGTGTGAGTTAATGTGTGTGAACTGACTGAGGTTAGTGTGAGTTACTGTGGGTGAACAAACTGAGGTTAGTGTGAGTTACTGTGGGTGAACAGACTAAGGTTAGTGTGAGTTACAGTGGGTGAACAGACTGACGTTAGTGTGACTTACTGTGTGAACAGACTGAGGTTAGTGTGAGATACTGTGTGTGAACAGACTAAGTTTAGTGTGAGTTACTGTTTGTTAATAGACTGAGGTTATTGTGAGTTACTCTGTGTGAACAGACTGAGTTTAGTGTGATTTACTGTGTGTGAACAGACTGAGGTTAGTGTGAGTTACTGTGTTTGAACAGACTGAGGTTAGTGTGAGTTACTGTGTGTGAACAGACTAAGGTTAATGTGAGTTACAGTGGGTGAACAGACTGAGGTTAGTGTGACTTACTGTGTGAACAGACTGAGGTTAGTGTGAGATACTGTGTGTTAACAGACTGAGGTTAGTGTGAGTTACTGTGTGTGAACAGACTGATGTTATTGTGAATTAATGTGTGTGAACATACTAAGTTTCGTCTGAGTTACTGTTTGTTAATAGACTGAGGTTAGTGTGAGTTACTCTGTGTGAACAGACTGAGGTTAGTGTGATTTACTGTGTGTGAACAGACTGAGGTTAGTGTGAGTTACTGTGTTTGAATAGTCTGAGGTTAGTGTGAGTTACTGTGTGTGAACAGACTGATGTTAGACTGAGTTACTGTGTGTGAACAGACTGAGATTAGTTTGAGTTACTGTGTGTGAACAGACTGAGGTTACATTGAGTTACTGTGTGTGAACAGACTGAGGTTAGTGTGATATACTCTGTGTGAACAGACTGAGGTTAGTGTGAGTTACTGTGTGTGAACAGACTGAGGTTAGACTGAGTTACTATGTGTGAACAGACTGAGGTTAGTGTGAGGTACTGTGTGTGAACAGACTGATGTTAGACTGAGTTACTGTGTGTGAACAGACTGAGATTAGTTTGAGTTACTGTGTGTGAACAGACTGAGGTTACATTGAGTTACTGTGTGTGAACAGACTGAGGTTAGTGTGATATACTCTGTGTGAACAGACTGAGGTTAATGTGAGTTTCTGTGTGTGAACAGACTGAGGTTAGTGTGAGTTACTGTGTGAAAAGACTGAGTTTAGTGTGAGTTATTGTGTGTGAACAGACTGAGGTTAGTTTGAGTTACTGTGTGTGAACAACCTGAGGTTAGTGTGAGTTACTGTGTGTGAACAGGCTGAGGTTAGTTTGAGTAACTATGTGTGAACAGACTGAGGTTAGTGTGAGTTAATGTGTGAAAAGACTGAGGTTATTGTGAGTTATTGTGTGTGAACAGACTCAGGTTAGTGTGCGTTACTGTGTGTAAACAGACTGAGGTTAGTGTGAGTTACTGTGTGAAAAGACTGAGTTTAGTGTGAGTTATTGTGTGTGAACAGACTGAGGTTAGTTTGAGTTACTGTGTGTAAACAGACTGAGGTTACATTGAGTTACTGTGTGTGAACAGACTGAGGTTAGTGTGATATACTCTGTGTGAACAGACTGAGGTTAGTGTGAGTTACTGTGTGTGAACAGACTGAGGTTAGACCGAGTTACTATGTGTGAACAGACTGAGGTTAGTGTGAGGTACTGTGTGTGAACAGACTCAGGTTAGTGTGAGTCACTCTGTGTGAACAGACTGATGTTATTATGAGTTCCAGTGTGTGAACAGACTGAGGTTAGTGAGAGTTACTGTGTGTGAACAGACTGAGGTTAGAGTGAGTTACTGTGTGAACAGACTGAGGTTAATGTGAGTTTCTGTGTGTGAACAGACTGAGGTTAGTGTGAGTTACTGTGTGAAAAGACTGAGTTTAGTGTGAGTTATTGTGTGTGAAGAGACTGAGGTTAGTTTGAGTTACTGTGTGTAAACAGACTGAGGTTAGTGTGAGTTACTGTGTGTGAACAGACTGAGGTTATTGTGAATTAATGTGTGTGAACATACTAAGTTTAGTCTGAGTTACTGTTTGTAAATAGACTGAGGTTAGTGTGAGTTACTCTGTGTGAACAGACTGAGGTTAGTGTGATTTACTGTGTGTGAACAGACTGAGGTTAGTGTGAGTTACTGTGTTTGAATAGTCTGAGGTTAGTGTGAGTCACTGTGCGTGATCAGACTGAAGTTAGTGAGAGAAACTGTGTGTGAACAGACTGAGGTTATTGTGAGTTACTGTGTGTGAACAGACTAAGTTTAGTGTGAGTTACTGTTTGTTAATAGACTGAGGTTATTGTGAGTTACTCTGTGTGAACAGACTGAGGTTAGTGTGATTTACTGTGTGTGAACAGACTGAGGTTAGTGTGAGTTACTGTGTTTGAACAGACTGAGGTTAGTGTGAGTTACTGTGTGTGAACAGACTAAGGTTAATGTGAGTTACAGTGGGTGAACAGACTGACGTTAGTGTGACTTACTGTGTGAACAGACTGAGGTTAGTGTGAGATACTGTGTGTTAACAGACTGAGGTTAGTGTGAGTTACTGTGTGTGAACAGACTGAGGTTATTGTGAATTAATGTGTGTGAACATACTAAGTTTAGTCTGAGTTACTGTTTGTTAATAGACTGAGGTTAGTGTGAATTACTCTGTGTGAACAGACTGAGGTTAGTGTGATTTACTGTGTGTGAACAGACTGAGGTTAGTGTGAGGTACTGTGTGTGAACAGACTCAGGTTAGTGTGAGTCACTCTGTGTGAACAGACTGATGTTATTATGAGTTCCAGTGTGTGAACAGACTGAGGTTAGTGAGAGTTATTGTGTGTGAACAGACTGAGGTTAGAGTGAGTTACTGTGTGAACAGACTGAGGTTAATGTGAGTTTCTGTGTGTGAACAGACTGAGGTTAGTGTGAGTTACTGTGTGAAAAGACTGAGTTTAGTGTGAGTTATTGTGTGTGAACAGACTGAGGTTAGTTTGAGTTACTGTGTGTGAACAACCTGAGGTTAGTGTGAGTTACTGTGTGTGAACAGACTGAGGTTAGTTTGAGTAACTATGTGTGAACAGACTGAGGTTGGTGTGAGTTACTGTGTGAAAAGACTGAGGTTAGTGTGAGTTATTGTGTGTGAACAGACTCAGGTTAGTGTGCGTTACTGTGTGTAAACAGACTGAGGTTAGTGTGAGTTACTGTGTGTGAACCGACTGAGGTTAGTTTGAGTTACAGTGTCTGAACAGACTGAGGTTAGTGTGACTTACTGTGTGAAGAGACTGAGGTTAGTGTGAGTTAATGTGTGTGAACTGACTGAGGTTAGTGTGAGTTACTGTGGGTGAACAAACTGAGGTTAGTGTGAGTTACTGTGGGTGAACAGACTAAGGTTAGTGTGAGTTACAGTGGGTGAACAGACTGACGTTAGTGTGACTTACTGTGTGAACAGACTGAGGTTAGTGTGAGATACTGTGTGTGAACAGACTAAGTTTAGTGTGAGTTACTGTTTGTTAATAGACTGAGGTTATTGTGAGTTACTCTGTGTGAACAGACTGAGTTTAGTGTGATTTACTGTGTGTGAACAGACTGAGGTTAGTGTGAGTTACTGTGTTTGAACAGACTGAGGTTAGTGTGAGTTACTGTGTGTGAACAGACTAAGGTTAATGTGAGTTACAGTGGGTGAACAGACTGAGGTTAGTGTGACTTACTGTGTGAACAGACTGAGGTTAGTGTGAGATACTGTGTGTTAACAGACTGAGGTTAGTGTGAGTTACTGTGTGTGAACAGACTGATGTTATTGTGAATTAATGTGTGTGAACATACTAAGTTTAGTCTGAGTTACTGTTTGTTAATAGACTGAGGTTAGTGTGAGTTACTCTGTGTGAACAGACTGAGGTTAGTGTGATTTACTGTGTGTGAACAGACTGAGGTTAGTGTGAGTTACTGTGTTTGAATAGTCTGAGGTTAGTGTGAGTTACTGTGTGTGAACAGACTGATGTTAGACTGAGTTACTGTGTGTGAACAGACTGAGATTAGTTTGAGTTACTGTGTGTGAACAGACTGAGGTTACATTGAGTTACTGTGTGTGAACAGACTGAGGTTAGTGTGATATACTCTGTGTGAACAGACTGAGGTTAGTGTGAGTTACTGTGTGTGAACAGACTGAGGTTAGACTGAGTTACTATGTGTGAACAGACTGAGGTTAGTGTGAGGTACTGTGTGTGAACAGACTGATGTTAGACTGAGTTACTGTGTGTGAACAGACTGAGATTAGTTTGAGTTACTGTGTGTGAACAGACTGAGGTTACATTGAGTTACTGTGTGTGAACAGACTGAGGTTAGTGTGATATACTCTGTGTGAACAGACTGAGGTTAATGTGAGTTTCTGTGTGTGAACAGACTGAGGTTAGTGTGAGTTACTGTGTGAAAAGACTGAGTTTAGTGTGAGTTATTGTGTGTGAACAGACTGAGGTTAGTTTGAGTTACTGTGTGTGAACAACCTGAGGTTAGTGTGAGTTACTGTGTGTGAACAGGCTGAGGTTAGTTTGAGTAACTATGTGTGAACAGACTGAGGTTAGTGTGAGTTAATGTGTGAAAAGACTGAGGTTATTGTGAGTTATTGTGTGTGAACAGACTCAGGTTAGTGTGCGTTACTGTGTGTAAACAGACTGAGGTTAGTGTGAGTTACTGTGTGAAAAGACTGAGTTTAGTGTGAGTTATTGTGTGTGAACAGACTGAGGTTAGTTTGAGTTACTGTGTGTAAACAGACTGAGGTTACATTGAGTTACTGTGTGTGAACAGACTGAGGTTAGTGTGATATACTCTGTGTGAACAGACTGAGGTTAGTGTGAGTTACTGTGTGTGAACAGACTGAGGTTAGACCGAGTTACTATGTGTGAACAGACTGAGGTTAGTGTGAGGTACTGTGTGTGAACAGACTCAGGTTAGTGTGAGTCACTCTGTGTGAACAGACTGATGTTATTATGAGTTCCAGTGTGTGAACAGACTGAGGTTAGTGAGAGTTACTGTGTGTGAACAGACTGAGGTTAGAGTGAGTTACTGTGTGAACAGACTGAGGTTAATGTGAGTTTCTGTGTGTGAACAGACTGAGGTTAGTGTGAGTTACTGTGTGAAAAGACTGAGTTTAGTGTGAGTTATTGTGTGTGAAGAGACTGAGGTTAGTTTGAGTTACTGTGTGTAAACAGACTGAGGTTAGTGTGAGTTACTGTGTGTGAACAGACTGAGGTTATTGTGAATTAATGTGTGTGAACATACTAAGTTTAGTCTGAGTTACTGTTTGTAAATAGACTGAGGTTAGTGTGAGTTACTCTGTGTGAACAGACTGAGGTTAGTGTGATTTACTGTGTGTGAACAGACTGAGGTTAGTGTGAGTTACTGTGTGTGAACAGACTGATGTTATTGTGAATTAATGTGTGTGAACATACTAAGTTTAGTCTGAGTTACTGTTTGTTAATAGACTGAGGTTAGTGTGAGTTACTCTGTGTGAACAGACTGAGGTTAGTGTGATTTACTGTGTGTGAACAGACTGAGGTTAGTGTGAGTTACTGTGTTTGAATAGTCTGAGGTTAGTGTGAGTTACTGTGTGTGAACAGACTGATGTTAGACTGAGTTACTGTGTGTGAACAGACTGAGATTAGTTTGAGTTACTGTGTGTGAACAGACTGAGGTTACATTGAGTTACTGTGTGTGAACAGACTGAGGTTAGTGTGATATACTCTGTGTGAACAGACTGAGGTTAGTGTGAGTTACTGTGTGTGAACAGACTGAGGTTAGACTGAGTTACTATGTGTGAACAGACTGAGGTTAGTGTGAGGTACTGTGTGTGAACAGACTGATGTTAGACTGAGTTACTGTGTGTGAACAGACTGAGATTAGTTTGAGTTACTGTGTGTGAACAGACTGAGGTTACATTGAGTTACTGTGTGTGAACAGACTGAGGTTAGTGTGATATACTCTGTGTGAACAGACTGAGGTTAATGTGAGTTTCTGTGTGTGAACAGACTGAGGTTAGTGTGAGTTACTGTGTGAAAAGACTGAGTTTAGTGTGAGTTATTGTGTGTGAACAGACTGAGGTTAGTTTGAGTTACTGTGTGTGAACAACCTGAGGTTAGTGTGAGTTACTGTGTGTGAACAGGCTGAGGTTAGTTTGAGTAACTATGTGTGAACAGACTGAGGTTAGTGTGAGTTAATGTGTGAAAAGACTGAGGTTATTGTGAGTTATTGTGTGTGAACAGACTCAGGTTAGTGTGCGTTACTGTGTGTAAACAGACTGAGGTTAGTGTGAGTTACTGTGTGAAAAGACTGAGTTTAGTGTGAGTTATTGTGTGTGAACAGACTGAGGTTAGTTTGAGTTACTGTGTGTAAACAGACTGAGGTTACATTGAGTTACTGTGTGTGAACAGACTGAGGTTAGTGTGATATACTCTGTGTGAACAGACTGAGGTTAGTGTGAGTTACTGTGTGTGAACAGACTGAGGTTAGACCGAGTTACTATGTGTGAACAGACTGAGGTTAGTGTGAGGTACTGTGTGTGAACAGACTCAGGTTAGTGTGAGTCACTCTGTGTGAACAGACTGATGTTATTATGAGTTCCAGTGTGTGAACAGACTGAGGTTAGTGAGAGTTACTGTGTGTGAACAGACTGAGGTTAGAGTGAGTTACTGTGTGAACAGACTGAGGTTAATGTGAGTTTCTGTGTGTGAACAGACTGAGGTTAGTGTGAGTTACTGTGTGAAAAGACTGAGTTTAGTGTGAGTTATTGTGTGTGAAGAGACTGAGGTTAGTTTGAGTTACTGTGTGTAAACAGACTGAGGTTAGTGTGAGTTACTGTGTGTGAACAGACTGAGGTTATTGTGAATTAATGTGTGTGAACATACTAAGTTTAGTCTGAGTTACTGTTTGTAAATAGACTGAGGTTAGTGTGAGTTACTCTGTGTGAACAGACTGAGGTTAGTGTGATTTACTGTGTGTGAACAGACTGAGGTTAGTGTGAGTTACTGTGTTTGAATAGTCTGAGGTTAGTGTGAGTTACTGTGTGTGAACAGACTGATGTTAGTGTGAGTCACTGTGCGTGATCAGACTGAAGTTAGTGAGAGAAACTGTGTGTGAACAGACTGAGGTTAGTGTGAGTTACTGTGTGTGAACAGACTGAGTTTAGTGTGAGTTACTGTTGGTGAATAGACTGAGGTTACTGTGAGTTACTGAGTGTGAACAGACTGAGGTTAGTGTGATTTACTATTTGTGAACAGACTGAGGTCAGTGTGAGTTACTGTGTGTGAACAGACTGAGGTTAGTGTGAGTTACTGTGTGTGAACAGACTAAGGTTAATGTGAGTTACAGTGGGTGAACAGACTGACGTTAGTGTGACTTACTGTGTGAACAGACTGAGGTTAGTGTGAGATACTGTGTGTTAACAGACTGAGGTTAGTGTGAGTTACTGTGTGTGAACAGACTGAGGTTATTGTGAATTAATGTGTGTGAACATACTAAGTTTAGTCTGAGTTACTGTTTGTTAATAGACTGAGGTTAGTGTGAATTACTCTGTGTGAACAGACTGAGGTTAGTGTGATTTACTGTGTGTGAACAGACTGAGGTTAGTGTGAGGTACTGTGTGTGAACAGACTCAGGTTAGTGTGAGTCACTCTGTGTGAACAGACTGATGTTATTATGAGTTCCAGTGTGTGAACAGACTGAGGTTAGTGAGAGTTATTGTGTGTGAACAGACTGAGGTTAGAGTGAGTTACTGTGTGAACAGAATGAGGTTAATGTGAGTTACTGTGTGTGAATAGACTGAGGTTATTGTGAGTTACTGTGTGAATAGACTGAGTTTAGTGTGAGTTACTGTGTGTGAACAGACTGAGGTTAGTTTGAGTTACTGTGTGTGAACAACCTGAGGTTAGTGTGAGTTACTGTGTGTGAACAGACTGAGGTTAGTTTGAGTAACTATGTGTGAACAGACTGAGGTTGGTGTGAGTTACTGTGTGAAAAGACTGAGGTTAGTGTGAGTTATTGTGTGTGAACAGACTCAGGTTAGTGTGCGTTACTGTGTGTAAACAGACTGAGGTTAGTGTGAGTTACTGTGTGTGAACCGACTGAGGTTAGTTTGAGTTACAGTGTCTGAACAGACTGAGGTTAGTGTGACTTACTGTGTGAAGAGACTGAGGTTAGTGTGAGTTAATGTGTGTGAACTGACTGAGGTTAGTGTGAGTTACTGTGGGTGAACAAACTGAGGTTAGTGTGAGTTACTGTGGGTGAACAGACTAAGGTTAGTGTGAGTTACAGTGGGTGAACAGACTGACGTTAGTGTGACTTACTGTGTGAACAGACTGAGGTTAGTGTGAGATACTGTGTGTGAACAGACTAAGTTTAGTGTGAGTTACTGTTTGTTAATAGACTGAGGTTATTGTGAGTTACTCTGTGTGAACAGACTGAGTTTAGTGTGATTTACTGTGTGTGAACAGACTGAGGTTAGTGTGAGTTACTGTGTTTGAACAGACTGAGGTTAGTGTGAGTTACTGTGTGTGAACAGACTAAGGTTAATGTGAGTTACAGTGGGTGAACAGACTGAGGTTAGTGTGACTTACTGTGTGAACAGACTGAGGTTAGTGTGAGATACTGTGTGTTAACAGACTGAGGTTAGTGTGAGTTACTGTGTGTGAACAGACTGATGTTATTGTGAATTAATGTGTGTGAACATACTAAGCTTAGTCTGAGTTACTGTTTGTTAATAGACTGAGGTTAGTGTGAGTTACTCTGTGTGAACAGACTGAGGTTAGTGTGATTTACTGTGTGTGAACAGACTGAGGTTAGTGTGAGTTACTGTGTTTGAATAGTCTGAGGTTAGTGTGAGTTACTGTGTGTGAACAGACTGATGTTAGACTGAGTTACTGTGTGTGAACAGACTGAGATTAGTTTGAGTTACTGTGTGTGAACAGACTGAGGTTACATTGAGTTACTGTGTGTGAACAGACTGAGGTTAGTGTGATATACTCTGTGTGAACAGACTGAGGTTAGTGTGAGTTACTGTGTGTGAACAGACTGAGGTTAGACTGAGTTACTATGTGTGAACAGACTGAGGTTAGTGTGAGGTACTGTGTGTGAACAGACTGATGTTAGACTGAGTTACTGTGTGTGAACAGACTGAGATTAGTTTGAGTTACTGTGTGTGAACAGACTGAGGTTACATTGAGTTACTGTGTGTGAACAGACTGAGGTTAGTGTGATATACTCTGTGTGAACAGACTGAGGTTAATGTGAGTTTCTGTGTGTGAACAGACTGAGGTTAGTGTGAGTTACTGTGTGAAAAGACTGAGTTTAGTGTGAGTTATTGTGTGTGAACAGACTGAGGTTAGTTTGAGTTACTGTGTGTGAACAACCTGAGGTTAGTGTGAGTTACTGTGTGTGAACAGGCTGAGGTTAGTTTGAGTAACTATGTGTGAACAGACTGAGGTTAGTGTGAGTTAATGTGTGAAAAGACTGAGGTTATTGTGAGTTATTGTGTGTGAACAGACTCAGGTTAGTGTGCGTTACTGTGTGTAAACAGACTGAGGTTAGTGTGAGTTACTGTGTGAAAAGACTGAGTTTAGTGTGAGTTATTGTGTGTGAACAGACTGAGGTTAGTTTGAGTTACTGTGTGTAAACAGACTGAGGTTACATTGAGTTACTGTGTGTGAACAGACTGAGGTTAGTGTGATATACTCTGTGTGAACAGACTGAGGTTAGTGTGAGTTACTGTGTGTGAACAGACTGAGGTTAGACCGAGTTACTATGTGTGAACAGACTGAGGTTAGTGTGAGGTACTGTGTGTGAACAGACTCAGGTTAGTGTGAGTCACTCTGTGTGAACAGACTGATGTTATTATGAGTTCCAGTGTGTGAACAGACTGAGGTTAGTGAGAGTTACTGTGTGTGAACAGACTGAGGTTAGAGTGAGTTACTGTGTGAACAGACTGAGGTTAATGTGAGTTTCTGTGTGTGAACAGACTGAGGTTAGTGTGAGTTACTGTGTGAAAAGACTGAGTTTAGTGTGAGTTATTGTGTGTGAAGAGACTGAGGTTAGTTTGAGTTACTGTGTGTAAACAGACTGAGGTTAGTGTGAGTTACTGTGTGTGAACAGACTGAGGTTATTGTGAATTAATGTGTGTGAACATACTAAGTTTAGTCTGAGTTACTGTTTGTAAATAGACTGAGGTTAGTGTGAGTTACTCTGTGTGAACAGACTGAGGTTAGTGTGATTTACTGTGTGTGAACAGACTGAGGTTAGTGTGAGTTACTGTGTTTGAATAGTCTGAGGTTAGTGTGAGTTACTGTGTGTGAACAGACTGATGTTAGTGTGAGTCACTGTGCGTGATCAGACTGAAGTTAGTGAGAGAAACTGTGTGTGAACAGACTGAGGTTATTGTGAGTTACTGTGTGTGAACAGACTAAGTTTAGTGTGAGTTACTGTTTGTTAATAGACTGAGGTTATTGTGAGTTACTCTGTGTGAACAGACTGAGGTTAGTGTGATTTACTGTGTGTGAACAGACTGAGGTTAGTGTGAGTTACTGTGTTTGAACAGACTGAGGTTAGTGTGAGTTACTGTGTGTGAACAGACTAAGGTTAATGTGAGTTACAGTGGGTGAACAGACTGACGTTAGTGTGACTTACTGTGTGAACAGACTGAGGTTAGTGTGAGATACTGTGTGTTAACAGACTGAGGTTAGTGTGAGTTACTGTGTGTGAACAGACTGAGGTTATTGTGAATTAATGTGTGTGAACATACTAAGTTTAGTCTGAGTTACTGTTTGTTAATAGACTGAGGTTAGTGTGAATTACTCTGTGTGAACAGACTGAGGTTAGTGTGATTTAATGTGTGTGAACAGACTGAGGTTAGTGTGAGTTACTGTGTTTGAATAATCTGAGGTTAGTGTGAGTTACTGTGTGTGAACAGACTGATGTTAGTGTGAGTCACTGTGCGTGATCAGACTGAAGTTAGTGAGAGAAACTGTGTGTGAACAGACTGAGGTTAGTGGGAGTTACAGTGTGTGAACAGACTGAGGATAGTGTGAGTTACTGTGTGTGAACAGACTGAGGTTAGTGTGATTTACTGTGTGTGAACAGACTGAGGTTAGTGTGAGTTACTGTGTTTGAACAGACTGAGGTTAGTGTGAGTTACTGTGTGTGAACAGACTAAGGTTACTGTGAGTTACAGTGGGTGAACAGACTGAGGTTAGTGTGACTTACTGTGTGAACAGACTGAGGTTAGTGTGAGATACTGTGTGTTAACAGACTGAGGTTAGTGTGAGTTACTGTGTGTGAACAGACTGAGGTTATTGTGAATTAATGTGTGTGAACATACTAAGTTTAGTCTGAGTTACTGTTTGTTAATAGACTGAGGTCAGTGTGAGTTACTGTGTGTGAACAGAGTGAGGTTAGTGTGATTTACTGTGTGTGAACAGACAGAGGTTAGTGTGAGTTACTGTGTTTGAATAGTCTGAGGTTAGTGTGAGTTACTGTGTGTGAACAGACTGATGTTAGACTGAGTTACTGTGTGTGAACAGACTGAGATTAGTTTGAGTTACTGTGTGTGAACAGACTGAGGTTACATTGAGTTACTGTGTGTGAACAGACTGAGGTTAGTGTGATATAATCTGTGTGAACAGACTGAGGTTAGTGTGAGTTACTGTGTGTGAACAGACTGAGGTTAGTGTGAGGTACTGTGTGTGAACAGACTCAGGTTAGTGTGAGTCACTCTGTGTGAACAGACTGATGTTATTATGAGTTCCAGTGTGTGAACAGACTGAGGTTAGTGAGAGTTATTGTGTGTGAACAGACTGAGGTTAGAGTGAGTTACTGTGTGAACAGACTGAGGTTAATGTGAGTTTCTGTGTGTGAACAGACTGAGGTTAGTGTGAGTTACTGTGTGAAAAGACTGAGTTTAGTGTGAGTTATTGTGTGTGAACAGACTGAGGTTAGTTTGAGTTACTGTGTGTGAACAACCTGAGGTTAGTGTGAGTTACTGTGTGTGAACAGACTGAGGTTAGTTTGAGTAACTATGTGTGAACAGACTGAGGTTGGTGTGAGTTACTGTGTGAAAAGACTGAGGTTAGTGTGAGTTATTGTGTGTGAACAGACTCAGGTTAGTGTGCGTTACTGTGTGTAAACAGACTGAGGTTAGTGTGAGTTACTGTGTGTGAACCGACTGAGGTTAGTTTGAGTTACAGTGTCTGAACAGACTGAGGTTAGTGTGACTTACTGTGTGAAGAGACTGAGGTTAGTGTGAGTTAATGTGTGTGAACTGACTGAGGTTAGTGTGAGTTACTGTGGGTGAACAAACTGAGGTTAGTGTGAGTTACTGTGGGTGAACAGACTAAGGTTAGTGTGAGTTACAGTGGGTGAACAGACTGACGTTAGTGTGACTTACTGTGTGAACAGACTGAGGTTAGTGTGAGATACTGTGTGTGAACAGACTAAGTTTAGTGTGAGTTACTGTTTGTTAATAGACTGAGGTTATTGTGAGTTACTCTGTGTGAACAGACTGAGTTTAGTGTGATTTACTGTGTGTGAACAGACTGAGGTTAGTGTGAGTTACTGTGTTTGAACAGACTGAGGTTAGTGTGAGTTACTGTGTGTGAACAGACTAAGGTTAATGTGAGTTACAGTGGGTGAACAGACTGAGGTTAGTGTGACTTACTGTGTGAACAGACTGAGGTTAGTGTGAGATACTGTGTGTTAACAGACTGAGGTTAGTGTGAGTTACTGTGTGTGAACAGACTGATGTTATTGTGAATTAATGTGTGTGAACATACTAAGTTTAGTCTGAGTTACTGTTTGTTAATAGACTGAGGTTAGTGTGAGTTACTCTGTGTGAACAGACTGAGGTTAGTGTGATTTACTGTGTGTGAACAGACTGAGGTTAGTGTGAGTTACTGTGTTTGAATAGTCTGAGGTTAGTGTGAGTTACTGTGTGTGAACAGACTGATGTTAGACTGAGTTACTGTGTGTGAACAGACTGAGATTAGTTTGAGTTACTGTGTGTGAACAGACTGAGGTTACATTGAGTTACTGTGTGTGAACAGACTGAGGTTAGTGTGATATACTCTGTGTGAACAGACTGAGGTTAGTGTGAGTTACTGTGTGTGAACAGACTGAGGTTAGACTGAGTTACTATGTGTGAACAGACTGAGGTTAGTGTGAGGTACTGTGTGTGAACAGACTGATGTTAGACTGAGTTACTGTGTGTGAACAGACTGAGATTAGTTTGAGTTACTGTGTGTGAACAGACTGAGGTTACATTGAGTTACTGTGTGTGAACAGACTGAGGTTAGTGTGATATACTCTGTGTGAACAGACTGAGGTTAATGTGAGTTTCTGTGTGTGAACAGACTGAGGTTAGTGTGAGTTACTGTGTGAAAAGACTGAGTTTAGTGTGAGTTATTGTGTGTGAACAGACTGAGGTTAGTTTGAGTTACTGTGTGTGAACAACCTGAGGTTAGTGTGAGTTACTGTGTGTGAACAGGCTGAGGTTAGTTTGAGTAACTATGTGTGAACAGACTGAGGTTAGTGTGAGTTAATGTGTGAAAAGACTGAGGTTATTGTGAGTTATTGTGTGTGAACAGACTCAGGTTAGTGTGCGTTACTGTGTGTAAACAGACTGAGGTTAGTGTGAGTTACTGTGTGAAAAGACTGAGTTTAGTGTGAGTTATTGTGTGTGAACAGACTGAGGTTAGTTTGAGTTACTGTGTGTAAACAGACTGAGGTTACATTGAGTTACTGTGTGTGAACAGACTGAGGTTAGTGTGATATACTCTGTGTGAACAGACTGAGGTTAGTGTGAGTTACTGTGTGTGAACAGACTGAGGTTAGACCGAGTTACTATGTGTGAACAGACTGAGGTTAGTGTGAGGTACTGTGTGTGAACAGACTCAGGTTAGTGTGAGTCACTCTGTGTGAACAGACTGATGTTATTATGAGTTCCAGTGTGTGAACAGACTGAGGTTAGTGTGAGTTACTGTGTGTGAACAGACTAAGGTTAATGTGAGTTACAGTGGGTGAACAGACTGACGTTAGTGTGACTTACTGTGTGAACAGACTGAGGTTAGTGTGAGATACTGTGTGTTAACAGACTGAGGTTAGTGTGAGTTACTGTGTGTGAACAGACTGAGGTTATTGTGAATTAATGTGTGTGAACATACTAAGTTTAGTCTGAGTTACTGTTTGTTAATAGACTGAGGTTAGTGTGAATTACTCTGTGTGAACAGACTGAGGTTAGTGTGATTTACTGTGTGTGAACAGACTGAGGTTAGTGTGAGTTACTGTGTGTGAACAGACTGATGTTAGACTGAGTTACTGTGTGTGAACAGACTGAGATTAGTTTGAGTTACTGTGTGTGAACAGACTGAGGTTACATTGAGTTACTGTGTGTGAACAGACTGAGGTTAGTGTGATATACTCTGTGTGAACAGACTGAGGTTAGTGTGAGTTACTGTGTGTGAACAGACTGAGGTTAGACTGAGTTACTATGTGTGAACAGACTGAGGTTAGTGTGAAGTACTGTGTGTGAACAGAATCAGGTTAGTGTGAGTCACTCTGTGTGAACAGACTGATGTTATTATGAGTTCCAGTGTGTGAACAGACTGAGGATAGTGAGAGTTACTGTGAGTGAACAGACTGAGGTTAGAGTGAGTTACTGTGTGAACAGACTGAGGTTAATGTGAGTTTCTGTGTGTGAACAGACTGAGGTTAGTGTGAGTTACTGTGTGAAAAGACTGAGTTTAGTGTGAGTTATTGTGTGTAAACAGACTGAGTTTAGTTTGAGTTACTGTGTGTAAACAGACTGAGGTTAGTGTGAGTTACTGTGTGTGAACAGACTGAGGTTATTGTGAATTAATGTGTGTGAACATACTAAGTTTAGTCTGAGTTACTGTTTGTAAATAGACTGAGGTTAGTGTGAGTTACTCTGTGTGAACAGACTGAGGTTAGTGTGATTTACTGTGTGTGAACAGACTGAGGTTAGTGTGAGTTACTGTGTTTGAATAGTCTGAGGTTAGTGTGAGTTACTGTGTGTGAACAGACAGATGTTAGTGTGAGTCACTGTGCGTGATGAGAGGGAAGTTAGTGAGAGAAACTGTGTGTGAACAGACTGAGGTTAGTGGGAGTTACAGTGTGTGAACAGACTGAGGTTAGTGTGAGTTACTGTGTGTGAACAGACTGAGGTTAGTGTGAGTTACTGTGTGTGAACAGACTGAGGTTAGTGTGATTTACTGTGTGTGAACAGACTGAGGTTAGTGTGAGTTACTGTGTTTGAATAGTCTGAGGTTAGTGTGAGTTACTGTGTGTGAACAGACTGATGTTAGTGTGAGTCACTGTGCGTGATCAGAGGGAAGTTAGTGAGAGAAACTGTGTGTGAACAGACTGAGGTTAGTGGGAGTTACAGTGTGTGATCAGACTGAGGTTAGTGTGAGTTACTGTGTGTGAACAGACTGAGGTTAGTGTGAGTTACTGTGTGTGAACAGACTAAGGTTAATGTGAGTTACAGTGGGTGAACAGACTGAGGTTAGTGTGACTTACTGTGTGAACAGACTGAGGTTAGTGTGAGATACTGTGTGTTAACAGACTGAGGTTAGTGTGAGTTACTGTGTGTGAACAGACTGAGGTTATTGTGAATTAATGTGTGTGAACATACTAAGTTTAGTCTGAGTTACTGTTTGTTAATAGACTGAGGTTAGTGTGATTTACTCTGTGTGAACAGACTGAGGTTAGTGTGATTTACTGTGTGTGAACAGACTGAGGTTAGTTTGAGTAACTATGTGTGAACAGACTGAGGTTAGTGTGAGTTACTGTGGGTGAGCAGATTGAGGTTAGTGTGAGTTACTGTGTGTGAACAGACTGAGGTTAGTGTGAGTTACTGTGTGTGAACAGACTGAGGTTAGTTTGAGTAACTATGTGTGAACAGACTGAGGTTAGTGTGAGTTACTGTGGGTGAGCAGATTGAGGTTAGTGTGAGTTACTGTGTGTGAACAGACTGAGGTTAGTGTGAGTTACTGTGTGTGAACAGACTGAGGTTAGTGTGATATGCTCTGTGTGAACAGACTGAGGTTAGTGTGAGTTACTGTGTGTGAACAGACTGAGGTTAGACTGAGTTAGAGTGTGTGAACAGACTAAGGTTAGTGTGAGTTACTGTGTGTGAACAGACTGAGGTTAGTGTGAGTTACTGTGTGCGAACAGACTGAGGTTAGTGTGAGTTACTGTGTGTGAACAGACTGAGGTTAGTGTGAGTTACTCTGTGTGAACAGACTGAGGTTATTATGAGTTACAGTGTGTGAACAGACTGAGGTTAGAGTGAGTTACTGTATGTGAACAGACTGAGGTTAGAGTGAGTTAATGTGTGAACAGACTGAGGTTAATATGAGTTACTGTGTGTGAGCAGACTCAGGTTAGTGTGTGTGAACAGACTGAGGTTAGTGTGAGTTACTGTGTTTAAACAGGTTGAGGTGAGTTACAGTGTGTTAACTGGTCGAGGTTCATGTGAGTTACTGTGTGTTAACTGACTGAGGTAAGTGTGATTAACTGTAGATTAACTGATTGAAGTTGTGGTCAGATACTGTGTGTTAACTGATTGAGGATAATGTGAGTTTCTGGGTGTTAAATGATTGAGGTTAATGTGAGTTTCTGTGTGTTAACTGTTTAAGGTTAACGTGAGTTACTGTGACTTCTCTAATTGAGGTTAGTTTGTGTTAATGTGCGTGAACAAACTGATGTTAGTGTGAGTAACTACGAGTGAAGAGACGTAGGTCAGTGTGAGTTACTGTGTGCGAACAGACTGAGGTTAGTGTGAGTCACTGTGCGTGTTCAGAATGAAGTTAGTGTGAGATACTGTGTGTGAACAGACTGAGGTTATTGTGAGTCACTGTGCGTGATCAGACTGAAGTTAGTGAGAGAAACTGTGTGAACAGACTGAGGTTAGTGGGAGTTACAGTGTGTGAACAGACTGAGGTTAGTGTCAGTTACTGTATGCGAACAGACTGAGGTTAGTGTGAGTTACTGTGTGAAAAGACTGAGGTTAGTGTGAGTTATTGTGTGTGAACAGACTCAGGTTAGTGTGCGTTACTGTGTGTAACAGACTGAGGATAGTGTGAGTTACTGTGTGTGAACCGACTGAGGTTAGTGTGAGTTACAGTGTCTGAATAGACTGAGGTTAGTGTGACTTACTGTGTGAAGAGACTGAGGTTAGTGTGAGTTACTGTGGGTGAACAAACTGAGGTTAGTGTGAGTTACTGTGTGTGAACAGACTAAGGTTAGTGTGAGTTACACTGGGTGAACAGACTGAGGTTAGTGTGACTTACTGTGTGAACAGACTGAGGTTAGTGTGAGATACTGTGTGTGAACAGACTTAGGTTAGTGTGAGTTACTGTGTGTGAACAGACTGAGGTTATTGTCAGTATCTGTGCGTGAACAGACTAGGTTTAGTGTGAGTTAATGCGTGTGAACAGACTGAGGTTATTGTGAGTTACTGTGTGTGAACAGACTGAGGTTATTGTGAGTTACTGTGTGTGAGCAGACTGAGGTTATTGTGAGTTACTGTGTGTGAACAGACTAAGTTTAGTGTGAGTTACTGTTTGTTAATAGACTGAGGTTAGTGTGAGTTACTCTGTGTGAACAGACTGAGGTTAGTGTGATTTACTGTGTGTGAACAGACTGAGGTTAGTGTGAGTTACTGTGTTTGAACAGACTGAGGTTAGTGTGAGTTAATGTGTGTGAACAGACGGAGGTTAGTGTGAGTTAATGTGGGTGAACAGACTGAGGTTAGTGTGAGTTACTGTGGGTGAAAAAATTGAGGTTAGTGTGAGTTACTGTGTGTGAACAGACTAAGGTTAATGTGAGTTACAGTGGGTGAACAGACTGAGGTTAGTGTGACTTACTGTGTGAACAGACTGAGTTTAGTGTGAGATACTGTGGGTGAACAAACTGAGGTTAGTGTGAGTTACTGTGTGTGAACAGACTAAGGTTAATGTGAGTTACAGTGGGTGAACAGACTGACGTTAGTGTGACTTACTGTGTGAACAGACTGAGGTTAGTGTGAGATTCTGTGTGTTAACAGACTGAGGTTAGTGTGAGTTACTGTGTGTGAACAGACTGAGGTTATTATGAGTTACTGTGTGTGAACATACTAAGTTTAGTGTGAGTTACTGTGTGTGAACAGACTGAGGTTATTGTCAGTTACTGTGTGTGAACAGACTGAGGTTATTGTGAGTTACTGTGTGTGAACAGACTGAGGTTATTGTGAGTTACTGTGTGTGAACAGACTAAGTTTAGTCTGAGTTACTGTTTGTTAATAGACTGAGGTTAGTGTGAGTTACTCTGTGTGAACAGACTGAGGTTAGTTTGATTTACTGTGTGTGAACAGACTGAGGTTAGTGTGACTTACTGTGTTTGAACAGTCTGAGGTTAGTGTGAGTTACTGTGTGTGAACAGACTGATGTTAGACTGAGTTACTGTGTGTGAACAGACTGAGGTTAGTGTGAGTTACTGTGTGTGAACAGACTGAGGTTACATTGAGTTACTGTGTGTGAACAGACTGAAGTTAGTGTGATATACTCTGTGTGAACAGACTGAGGTTAGTGTGAGTTGCTGTGTGTGAACAGACTGAGGTTAGACTGAGTTACTATGTGTGAACAGACTGAGGTTAGTGTGAGTTACTTTGTGTGAACAGACTGAGGTTAGTGTGAGTTACTGTTTGTGAACAGACTGAGGTTAATGTCTGTTACTGTGTGTGAACAGACTCAGGTTAGTGTGAGTTACTCTGTGTGAAAAGACTGATGTTATTATGAGTTCCAGTGTGTGAACAGACTGAGGTTAGTGAGAGTTACTGTGTGTGAACAGACTGAGGTTAGAGTGAGTTACTGTGTGAACAGACTGAGGTTAATGTGAGTTTCTGTGTGTGAACAGACTCAGATTAGTGTGTGTGAACAGACTGAGGTTAGTGTGAGTTATTGTGTGTGAACAGACTGAGGTTAGAGTGAGTTAATGTGTGAACAGACTGAGGTTAATGTGAGTTTCTGTGTGTGAACAGACTCAGGTTAGTGTGTGTGAACAGACTGAGGTTACTGTGAGTTACTGTGTTTAAACAGGTTGAGGTGAGTTACAGTGAGTTAACTGATCGAGGTTCATGTGAGTTGCTGTGTGTTAACTGATTGAGGATCGGGTGAGTTACTACTTGTTAGCTGGTTGAGGGTAGTATGAGTTAACGTGTGTTTACTCATTGAGTTAGGGTGAGTTACGTTGTGTTAACAGACTGAGGTTAGCGTGAGTAACTGTGGATTAACTGATTGAGGTTGGGGTCAGATACTGTGTGTTAACTGATTGAGGCTAATGTGAGTTTTTGTGTGTTAAATGATTGAGGTTAATGTGAGTTTCTGTGTGTTAACTGTTTAAGGTTAATGTGAGTTACTGTGACTTCTCTAATTGAGGTTAGTGTGAGATACTGTGTGTTAACAGACTGAGGTTAGTGTGATTTACCGTGTGTGAACAGACTGAGGTTAATGTGAGTTACTGTGTGTGAACAGAATTAGGATAATCTATTTAAAATGTGTGAACAGACTGAGGTTAGTGTGAGTGACTGAGTTTGAACGGACTGAGTTTATTGTGAGTTACTGTGTGTGAACAGAATTAGGATAGTGTGAGTTTCTGTGGTGCGATCAGACTGAGGTTAGTGTCAGTTAATGTGTGTGAACTGACTGAGGTTAGTGTGAGTTACTGTGTGTGAACAGACTAAGGTTAGTGTGAGTTACAGTGGGTGAACAGACTGAGGTTAGTGTGACTTACTGTGTGAACAGACTGAGGATAGTGTGAGATACTGTGTGTGAACAGACTTAGGTTAGTGTGAGTTACTGTGTGTGAACAGACTGAGGTTATTGTCAGTTACTGTGTGTGAACAGACTAGGTTTAGTGTGAGTTTATGCGTGTGAACAGACTGAGGTTATTGTGAGTTACTGTGTGTGAACAGACTGAGGTTAGTGTGATTTACTGTGTGTGAACAGACTGAGGTTAGTGTGAGTTACTGTGTTTGAACAGACTGAGGTTAGTGTGAGTTAATGTGTGTGAACAGACTGAGGTTAGTGTGAGTTACTGTGTGTGAACAGACTGAGGTTAGTGTGAGTTACTGTGGGTGAACAAACTGAGGTTAGTGTGAGTTACTGTGTGTGAACAGACTAAGGTTAATGTGAGTTACAGTGGGTGAACAGACTGAGGTTAGTGTGACTTACTGTGTGAACAGACTGAGGTTAGTGTGAGATACTGTGTGTTAACAGAATGAGGTTAGTGTGAGTTACTGTGTGTGAACAGACTGAGGTTATTGTGAGTTACTGTGTGTGAACATACTAAGTTTAGTGTGAGTTACTGTGTGTGAACAGACTGAGGTTATTGTGAGTTACTGTGTGTGAACAGACTGAGGTTATTGTGAGTTACTGTGTGTGAACAGACTAAGTTTAGTCTGAGTTACTGTTTGTTAATAGACTGAGGTTAGTGTGAGTTACTCTGTGTGAACAGACTGAGGTTAGTTTGATTTACTGTGTGTGAACAGACTGAGGTTAGTGTGATTTACTGTGTTTGAACAGTCTGAGGTTAGTGTGAGTTACTGTGTGTGAACAGACGGATGTTAGACTGAGTTACTGTGTGTGAACAGACTGAGGTTAGTGTGAGTTACTGTGTGTGAACAGACTGAGGTTACATTGAGTTACTGTGTGTGAACAGACTGAAGTTAGTGTGATATACTCTTTGTGAACAGACTGAGGTTAGTGTGAGTTGCTGTGTGTGAACAGACTGAGATTAGACTGAGTTACTATGTGTGAACAGACTGAGGTTAGTGTGAGTTACTTTGTGTGAACAGACTGAGGTTAGTGTGAGTTACTGTTTGTGAACAGACTGAGGTTAGTGTCTGTTACTGTGTGTGAACAGACTCAGGTTAGTGTGAGTTACTCTGTGTGAAAAGACTGATGTTATTATGAGTTCCAGTGTGTGAACAGACTGAGGTTAGTGAGAGTTACTGTGTGTGAACAGACTGAGTTTAGAGTGAGTTACTGTGTGAACAGACTGAGGTTAATGTGAGTTACTGTGTGTGAACAGACTCAGGTTAGTGTGTGTGAACAGACTGAGGTTACTGTGAGTTACTGTGTTTAAACAGGTTGAGGTGAGTTACAGTGAGTTAACTGATCGAGGTTCATGTGAGTTGCTGTGTGTTAACTGATTGAGGTTCGGGTGAGTTACTGCTTGTTAGCTGGTTGAGGGTAGTATAAGTTAACGTGTGTTTACTCATTGAGTTAGGGTGAGTTACGTTGTGTTAACAGACTGAGGTTAGCGTGAGTAACTGTGGATTAACTGATTGAGGTTGGGGTCAGATACTGTGTGTTAACTGATTGAGGCTAATGTGAGTTTTTGTGTGTTAAATGATTGAGGTTAATGTGAGTTTCTGTGTGTTAACTGTTTAAGGTTAATGTGAGTTACTGTGACTTCTCTAATTGAGGTTAGTTTGTGTTACTGTGCGTGAACAGACTGAGGTTAGTGTGAGTTACTACGAGTGAAGAGACGGAGGTTAGTGTGAGTTACTGTGTGTGAACAGACTGAGAAGAGTGAGTTACTGTGCGATTAGACTGAGGTTAGTGTGAGATACTGTGGGTGAACAGACTGAGGTTAGTGTGAGATACTGTGCGTTTTCAGACTGAAGTTAGTGTGAGATACTGTGTGTGAACAGACTGAGGTTAGTGTGAGTTACTGTGTGTGAACAGACTGAGGTTAGTGTGAGATACTGTGCGTGTTCAGACTGAAGTTAGTGTGAGATACTGTGTGTGAACAGACTTAGGTTAGTGTGAGTTACTGTGTGTGAACAGACTGAGGTTATTGTCAGTTACTGTGTGTGAACAGACTAGGTTTAGTGTGAGTTTATGCGTGTGAACAGACTGAGGTTAGTGTGATTTACTGTGTGTGAACAGACTGAGGTTAGTGTGAGTTACTGTGTTTGAACAGACTGAGGTTAGTGTGAGTTAATGTGTGTGAACAGCCTGAGGTTAGTGTGAGTTACTGTGTGTGAACAGACTAAGGTTAATGTGAGTTACAGTGGGTGAACAGACTGATTTTAGTCTGAGTTACTGTGTGAACAGACTGAGGTTAGTGTGAATTACTGTGTGTTAACAGACTGAGGTTAGTGTGAGTTACTGTGTGTGAACAGACTGAGGTTATTGTGAGTTACTGTGTGTGAACATACTAAGTTTAGTGTGAGTTACTGTGTGTGAACAGACTGAGGTTATTGTGAGTTACTGTGTGTGAACAGACTGAGGTTATTGTGAGTTACTGTGTGTGAACAGACTGAGGTTATTGTGAGTTACTGTGTGTGAACAGACTAAGTTTAGTCTGAGTTACTGTTTGTTAATAGACTGAGGTTAGTGTGAGTTACTCTGTGTGAACAGACTGAGGTTAGTTTGATTTACTGTGTGTGAACAGACTGAGGTTAGTGTGAGTTACTGTGTTTGAACAGTCTGAGGTTAGTGTGAGTTACTGTGTGTGAACAGACTGATGTTAGACTGAGTTACTGTGTGTGAATAGACTGAGGTTAGTGTGAGTTACTGTGTGTGAACAGACTGAGGTTACATTGAGTTACTGTGTGTGAACAGACTGAAGTTAGTGTGATATACTCTGTGTGAACAGACTGGGGTTAGTGTGAGTTGCTGTGTGTGAACAGTCTGAGGTTAGACTGAGTTACTATGTGTGAACAGACTGAGGTTAGTGTGAGTTACTTTGTGTGAACAGACTGAGGTTAGTGTGAGTTACTGTTTGTGAACAGACTGAGGTTAGTGTCTGTTACTGTGTGTGAACAGACTCAGGTTAGTGTGAGTTACTGTGTGTGAAAAGACTGATGTTATTATGAGTTCCAGTGTGTGAACAGACTGAGGTTAGTGAGAGTTACTGTGTGTGAACAGACTGAGGTTACAGTGAGTTACTGTGTGAACAGACTGAGGTTAATGTGAGTTACAGTGTGTGAACAGACTCAGGTTAGTGTGTGTGAACAGACTGAGGTTACTGTGAGTTACTGGTTTTAAACAGGTTGAGGTGAGTTACAGTGAGTTAACTAATCGAGGTTCATGTGAGTTGCTGTGTGTTAACTGATTGAGGTTCGGGTTAGTTACTGCTTGTTAGCTGGTTGAGGGTAGTATGAGCTAACGTGTGTTTACTCATTGAGTTAGGGTGAGTTACGTTGTGTTAACTGACTGAGGTTAGCGTGAGTAACTGTGGATTAACTGATTGAGGTTGGGGTCAGATACTGTGTGTTAACTGATTGAGGCTAATGTGAGTTTTTGTGTGTTAAATGATTGAGGTTAATGTGAGTTTCTGTGTGTTAACTGTTTAAGGTTAATGTGAGTTACTGTGACTTCTCTAATTGAGGTTAGTTTGTGTTACTGTGCGTGAACAGACTGAGGTTAGTGTGAGTTACAACGAGTGAAGAGACGGAGGTTAGTGTGAGTTACTGTGTGTGAACAGACTGAGAAGAGTGAGTTACTGTGCGATTAGACTGAGGTTAGTGTGAGATACTGTGGGTGAACAGACTGAGGATAGTGTGAGATACTGTGCGTTTTCAGACTGAAGTTAGTGTGAGATACTGTGTGTGAACAGACTGAGGTTAGTGTGAGTTACGGTGTGTGAACAGACTGAGGTTAGTGTGAGATACTGTGCGTGTTCAGACTGAAGTTAGTGTGAGGTACTGTGTGTGAACAGACTGAGGTTAGTGTGAATCACTGTGCGTGTTCAGACTGAAGTTAGTGTGAGATACTGTGTGTGAACAGACTGAGGTTAGTGTGAGATACTGTGTGAACAGACTGAGGTTTGTGTGAGTCACTGTGCGTGTTCAGACTGAAGTTAGTGTGAGATACTGTGTGTGAACAGACTGAGGTTAGTGTGGGTTACTGACTGAACAGACTGAGGTTAGTGTGAGTTTCTGTGGTGCGATCAGACTGAGGTTAGTGTGATTTACCGTGTGTGAACAGACTGAGGTTAATGTGAGTTAATGTGTGTGAACAGAATTAGGATAATCTGATTTAATGTGTGTGAACAGACTGAGGTTAGTGTGAGTGACTGAGTTTAAACGGACTGAGTTTATTGTGAGTTACTGTGTGTGAACAGAATTAGGATAGTGTGAGTTTCTGCGGTGCGATCAGACTGAGGTTAGTGTCAGTTAATGTGTGTGAACTGACTGAAGTTAGTGTGAGTTACTGTGTGTGAACAGACTAAGGTTAGTGTGAGTTACAGTGGGTGAACAGACTGAAGTTAGTGTGACTTACTGTGTGAACAGACTGAGGTTAGTGTGAGATACTGTGTGTGAACAGACTTAGGTTAGTGTGAGTTACTGTGTGTGAACAGACTGAGGTTATTGTGAGTTACTGTGTGTGAACAGACTAGGTTTAGTGTGAGTTTATGCGTGTGAACAGACTGAGGTTATTGTGAGTTACTGTGTGTGAACAGACTGAGGTTAGTGTGATTTACTGTGTGTGAACAGACTGAGGTTAGTGTGAGTTACTGTGTTTGAACAGACTGAGGTTAGTGTGAGTTAATGTGTGTGAACAGACTGAGGTTAGTGTGAGTTACTGTGTGTGAACAGACTGAGGTTAGTGTGAGTTACTGTGTGTGAACAGACTAAGGTTAATGTGAGTTACAGTGGGTGAACAGACTGAGGTTAGTGTGACTTACTGTGTGAACAGACTGAGGTTAGTGTGAGATACTGTGTGTTAACAGACTGAGGTTAGTGTGAGTTACTGTGTGTGAACAGACTGAGGTTATTGTGAGTTACTGTGTGTGAACATACTAAGTTTAGTGTGAGTTACTGTGTGTGAACAGACTGAGGTTATTGTGAGTTACTGTGTGTGAACAGACTGAGGTTATTGTGAGTTACTGTGTGTGAACAGACTGAGGTTATTGTGAGTTACTGTGTGTGAACAGACTGAGGTTAGTGTGAGTTACTTTGTGTGAACAGACTGAGGTTAGTGTGAGTTACTGTTTGTGAACAGACTGAGGTTAGTGTCTGTTACTGTGTGTGAACAGACTCAGGTTAGTGTGAGTTACTCTGTGTGAAAAGACTGATGTTATTATGAGTTCCAGTGTGTGAACAGACTGAGGTTAGTGAGAGTTACTGTGTGTGAACAGACTGAGGTTAGAGTGAGTTACTGTGTGAACAGACTGAGGTTAATGTGAGTTTCTGTGTGTGAACAGACTCAGGTTAGTGTGTGTGAACAGACTGAGGTTAATGTGAGTTACTGTGTGTGAACAGAATTAGGATAATCTGATTTAATGTGTGTGAACAGACTGAGGTTAGTGTGAGTGACTGCGTTTAAACGGACTGAGGTTATTGTGAGTTACTGTGTGTGAACAGAATTAGGATAATCTGATTTAATGTGTGTGAACAGACTGAGGTTAGTATGAGTGACTGAGTTTAAACGGACTGAGGTTATTGTGAGTTACTGTGTGTGAACATAATTAGGATAGTGTGAGTTTCTGTGGTGCGATCAGACTGAGGTTAGTGTCAGTTAATGTGTGTGAACTGACTGAGGATAGTGTGAGTCACTGTGCGTGTTCAGAATAAGGTTAGTGTGAGATACTGTGTGTGAACAGACTGAGGTTAGTGTGAGTCACTGTGCGTGATCAGACTGAAGTTAGTGAGAGAAACTGTGTGTGAACAGACTGAGGTTAGTGGGAGTTACAGTGTGTGAACAGACTGAGGTTAGTGTCAGTTACTGTATGTGAACAGACTGAGGTTAGTGTGAGTTACTGTGTGAAAAGACTGAGGCTAGTGTGAGTTATTGTGTGTGAACAGACTCAGGTTAGTGTGCGTTACTGTGTGTAACAGACTGAGGATAGTGTGAGTTACTGTGTGTGAACCGACTGAGGTTAGTGTGAGTTACAGTGTCTGAACAGACTGTGGTTAGTGTGACTTACTGTGTGAAGAGACTGAGGTTAGTGTGAGTTACTGTGTGTGAACAGACTGAGGTTAGTGTGAGTTACTGTGGGTGAACAAACTGAGGTTAGTGTGAGTTACTGTGGGTGAACAAACTGAGGTTAGTGTGAGTTACTGTGTGTGAACAGACTAAGGTTAGTGTGATGTACAGTGGGTGAACAGACTGAGGTTAGTGTGACTTACTGTGTGAACAGACTGAGGTTAGTGTGAGATACTGTGTGTGAACAGACTTAGGTTAGTGTGAGTTACTGTGTGTGAACAGACTGAGGTTATTGTCAGTTACTGTGTGTGAACAGACTAGGTTTAGTGTGAGTTTATGCGTGTGAACAGACTGAGGTTAGTGTGATTTACTGTGTGTGAACAGACTGAGGTTAGTGTGAGTTACTGTGTTTGAACAGACTGAGGTTAGTGTGAGTTAATGTGTGTGAACAGCCTGAGGTTAGTGTGAGTTACTGTGTGTGAACAGACTGAGGTTAGTGTGAGTTACTGTGGGTGAACAAACTGAGGTTAGTGTGAGTTACTGTGTGTGAACAGACTAAGGTTAATGTGAGTTACAGTGGGTGAACAGACTGAGGTTAGTGTGACTTACTGTGTGAACAGACTGAGGTTAGTGTGAGATACTGTGTGTTAACAGACTGAGGTTAGTGTGAGTTACTGTGTGTGAACAGACTGAGGTTATTGTGAGTTACTGTGTGTGAACATACTAAGTTTAGTGTGAGTTACTGTGTGTGAACAGACTGAGGTTATTGTGAGTTACTGTGTGTGAACAGACTGAGGTTATTGTGAGTTACTGTGTGTGAACAGACTGAGGTTATTGTGAGTTACTGTGTGTGAACAGACTGAGGTTAGTGTGAGTTACTTTGTGTGAACAGACTGAGGTTAGTGTGAGTTACTGTTTGTGAACAGACTGAGGTTAGTGTCTGTTACTGTGTGTGAACAGACTCAGGTTAGTGTGAGTTACTCTGTGTGAAAAGACTGATGTTATTATGAGTTCCAGTGTGTGAACAGACTGAGGTTAGTGAGAGTTACTGTGTGTGAACAGACTGAGGTTAGAGTGAGTTACTGTGTGAACAGACTGAGGTTAATGTGAGTTTCTGTGTGTGAACAGACTCAGGTTAGTGTGTGTGAACAGACTGAGGTTAATGTGAGTTACTGTGTGTGAACAGAATTAGGATAATCTGATTTAATGTGTGTGAACAGACTGAGGTTAGTATGAGTGACTGAGTTTAAACGGACTGAGGTTATTGTGAGTTACTGTGTGTGAACATAATTAGGATAGTGTGAGTTTCTGTGGTGCGATCAGACTGAGGTTAGTGTCAGTTAATGTGTGTGAACTGACTGAGGTTAGTGTGAGTCACTGTGCGTGTTCAGAATGAAGTTAGTGTGAGATACTGTGTGTGAACAGACTGAGGCTAGTGTGAGTCACTGTGCGTGATCAGACTGAAGTTAGTGAGAGAAACTGTGTGTGAACAGACTGAGGTTAGTGGGAGTTACAATGTGTGAACAGACTGAGGTTAGTGTCAGTTACTGTATGTGAACAGACTGAGGTTAGTGTGAGTTACTGTGTGAAAAGACTGAGGCTAGTGTGAGTTATTGTGTGTGAACAGACTCAGGTTAGTGTGCGTTACTGTGTGTAACAGACTGAGGATAGTGTGAGTTACTGTGTGTGAACCGACTGAGGTTAGTGTGAGTTACAGTGTCTGAACAGACTGTGGTTAGTGTGACTTACTGTGTGAAGAGACTGAGGTTAGTGTGAGTTACTGTGTGTGAACAGACTGAGGTTAGTGTGAGTTACTGTGGGTGAACAAACTGAGGTTAGTGTGAGTTACTGTGGGTGAACAAACTGAGGTTAGTGTGAGTTACTGTGTGTGAACAGACTAAGGTTAGTGTGATGTACAGTGGGTGAACAGACTGAGGTTAGTGTGACTTACTGTGTGAACAGACTGAGGTTAGTGTGAGATACTGTGTGTGAACAGACTTAGGTTAGTGTGAGTTACTGTGTGTGAACAGACTGAGGTTATTGTCAGTTACTGTGTGTGAACAGACTAGGTTTAGTGTGAGTTTATGCGTGTGAACAGACTGAGGTTAGTGTGATTTACTGTGTGTGAACAGACTGAGGTTAGTGTGAGTTACTGTGTTTGAACAGACTGAGGTTAGTGTGAGTTAATGTGTGTGAACAGCCTGAGGTTAGTGTGAGTTACTGTGTGTGAACAGACTGAGGTTAGTGTGAGTTACTGTGGGTGAACAAACAGAGGTTAGTGTGAGTTACTGTGTTTGAACAGACTGAGGTTAGTGTGAGTTAATGTGTGTGAACAGCCTGAGGTTAGTGTGAGTTACTGTGTGTGAACAGACTAAGGTTAATGTGAGTTACAGTGGGTGAACAGACTGAGGGTAGTGTGACTTACTGTGTGAACAGACTGAGGTTAGTGTGAGATACTGTGTGTTAACAGACTGAGGTTAGTGTGATTACTGTGTGTGAACAGACTGAGGTTATTGTGAGTTACTGTGTGTGAACATACTAAGTTTAGTGTGAGTTACTGTGTGTGAACAGACTGAGGTTATTGTGAGTTACTGTGTGTGAACAGACTGAGGTTATTGTGAGTTACTGTGTGTGAACAGACTGAGGTTATTGTGAGTTACTGTGTGTGAACAGACTAAGTTTAGTCTGAGTTACTGTTTGTTAATAGACTGAGGTTAGTGTGAGTTACTCTGTGTGAACAGACTGAGGTTAGTTTGATTTACTGTGTGTGAACAGACTGAGGTTAGTGTGAGTTACTGTGTTTGAACAGTCTGAGGTTAGTGTGAGTTACTGTGTGTGAACAGACTGATGTTAGACTGAGTTACTGTGTGTGAACAGACTGAGGTTAGTGTGAGTTACTGTGTGTGAACAGACTGAGGTTACATTGAGTTACTGTGTGTGAACAGACTGAAGTTAGTGTGATATACTCTGTGTGAACAGACTGAGGTTAGTGTGAGTTGCTGTGTGTGAACAGACTGAGGTTAGACTGAGTTACTATGTGTGAACAGACTGAGGTTAGTGTGAGTTACTTTGTGTGAACAGACTGAGGTTAGTGTGAGTTACTGTTTGTGAACAGACTGAGGTTAGTGTCTGTTACTGTGTGTGAACAGACTCAGGTTAGTGTGAGTTACTGTGTGTGAAAAGACTGATGTTATTATGAGTTCCAGTGTGTGAACAGACTGAGGTTAGTGAGAGTTACTGTGTGTGAACAGACTGAGGTTAGAGTGAGTTACTGTGTGAACAGACTGAGGTTAATGTGAGTTTCTGTGTGTGAACAGACTCAGGTTAGTGTGTGTGAACAGACTCAGGTTACTGTGAGTTACTGGTTTTAAACAGGTTGAGGTGAGTTACAGTGAGTTAACTAATCGAGGTTCATGTGAGTTGCTGTGTGTTAACTGATTGAGGTTCGGGTGAGTTACTGCTTGTTAGCTGGTTGAGGGTAGTATGAGCTAACGTGTGTTTACTCATTGAGTTAGGGTGAGTTACGTTGTGTTAACTGACTGAGGTTAGCGTGAGTAACTGTGGATTAACTGATTGAGGTTGGGGTCAGATACTGTGTGTTAACTGATTGAGGCTAATGTGAGTTTTTGTGTGTTAAATGATTGAGGTTAATGTGAGTTTCTGTGTGTTAACTGTTTAAGGTTAATGTGAGTTACTGTGACTTCTCTAATTGAGGTTAGTTTGTGTTACTGTGCGTGAACAGACTGAGGTTAGTGTGAGTTACTACGAGTGAAAAGACGGAGGTTAGTGTGAGTTACTGTGTGTGAACAGACTGAGAAGAGTGAGTTACTGTGCGATTAGACTGAGGTTAGTGTGAGATACTGTGGGTGAAAAGACTGAGGATAGTGTGAGATACTGTGCGTTTTCAGACTGAAGTTAGTGTGAGATACTGTGTGTGAACAGACTGAGGTTAGTGTGAGTTACTGTGTGTGAACAGACTGAGGTTAGTGTGAGATACTGTGCGTGTTCAGACTGAAGTTAGTGTGAGGTACTGTGTGTGAACAGACTGAGGTTAGTGTGAGTCACTGGGCGTGTTCAGACTGAAGTTAGTGTGAGATACTGTGTGTGAACAGACTGAGGTTAGTGTGAGATACTGTGTGAACAGACTGAGGTTTGTGTGAGTCACTGTGCGTGTTCAGACTGAAGTTAGTGTGAGATACTGTGTGTGAACAGACTGAGGTTAGTGTGGGTTACTGACTGAACAGACTGAGGTTAGTGTGAGTTTCTGTGGTGCGATCAGACTGAGGTTAGTGTGATTTACCGTGTGTGAACAGACTGAGGTTAATGTGAGTTACTGTGTGTGAACAGAATTAGGATAATCTGATTTAATGTGTGTGAACAGACTGAGGTTAGTGTGAGTGACTGAGTTTAAACGGACTGAGTTTATTGTGAGTTACTGTGTGTGAACAGAATTAGGATAGTGTGAGTTTCTGTGGTGCGATCAGACTGAGGTTAGTGTCAGTTAATGTGTGTGAACTGACTGAAGTTAGTGTGAGTTACTGTGTGTGAACAGACTAAGGTTAGTGTGAGTTACAGTGGGTGAACAGACTGAGGTTAGTGTGACTTACTGTGTGAACAGACTGAGGTTAGTGTGAGATACTGTGTGTGAACAGACTTAGGTTAGTGTGAGTTACTGTGTGTGAACAGACTGAGGTTATTGTCAGTTACTGTGTGTGAACAGACTAGGTTTAGTGTGAGTTTATGCGTGTGAACAGACTGAGGTTATTGTGAGTTACTGTGTGTGAACAGACTGAGGTTAGTGTGATTTACTGTGTGTGAACAGACTGAGGTTAGTGTGAGTTACTGTGTTTGAACAGACTGAGGTTAGTGTGAGTTAATGTGTGTGAACAGACTGAGGTTAGTGTGAGTTACTGTGTGTGAACAGACTGAGGTTAGTGTGAGTTACTGTGGGTGAACAAACTGAGGTTAGTGTGAGTTACTGTGTGTGAACAGACTAAGGTTAATGTGAGTTACAGTGGGTGAACAGACTGAGGTTAGTGTGACTTACTGTGTGAACAGACTGAGGTTAGTGTGAGATACTGTGTGTTAACAGACTGAGGTTAGTGTGAGTTACTGTGTGTGAACAGACTGAGGTTATTGTGAGTTACTGTGTGTGAACATACTAAGTTTAGTGTGAGTTACTGTGTGTGAACAGACTGAGGTTATTGTGAGTTACTGTGTGTGAACAGACTGAGGTTATTGTGAGTTACTGTGTGTGAACAGACTGAGGTTATTGTGAGTTACTGTGTGTGAACAGACTGAGGTTAGTGTGAGTTACTTTGTGTGAACAGACTGAGGTTAGTGTGAGTTACTGTTTGTGAACAGACTGAGGTTAGTGTCTGTTACTGTGTGTGAACAGACTCAGGTTAGTGTGAGTTACTCTGTGTGAAAAGACTGATGTTATTATGAGTTCCAGTGTGTGAACAGACTGAGGTTAGTGAGAGTTACAGTGTGTGAACAGACTAAGGTTAGAGTGAGTTACTGTGTGAACAGACTGAGGTTAATGTGAGTTTCTGTGTGTGAACAGACTCAGGTTAGTGTGTGTGAACAGACTGAGGTTACTGTGAGTTACTGTGTTTAAACAGGTTGAGGTGAGTTACAGTGAGTTAACTAATCGAGGTTCATGTGAGTTGCTGTGTGTTAACTGATTGAGGTTCGGGTGAGTTACTGCTTGTTAGCTGGTTGAGGGTAGTATGAGCTAACGTGTGTTTACTCATTGAGTTAGGGTGAGTTACGTTGTGTTAACTGACTGAGGTTAGCGTGAGTAACTGTGGATTAACTGATTGAGGTTGGGGTCAGATACTGTGTGTTAACTGATTGAGGCTAATGTGAGTTTTTGTGTGTTAAATGATTGAGGTTAATGTGAGTTTCTGTGTGTTAACTGTTTAAGGTTAATGTGAGTTACTGTGACTTCTCTAATTGAGGTTAGTTTCTGTTACTGTGCGTGAACAGACTGAGGTTAGTGTGAGTTACTACGAGTGAAGAGACGGAGGTTAGTGTGAGTTACTGTGTGTGAACAGACTGAGAAGAGTGAGTTACTGTGCGATTAGACTGAGGTTAGTGTGAGATACTGTGGGTGAACAGACTGAGGATAGTGTGAGATACTGTGCGTTTTCAGACTAAAGTTAGTGTGAGATA
This sequence comes from Carcharodon carcharias, assembly GCF_017639515.1. NCBI lineage: Eukaryota > Metazoa > Chordata > Chondrichthyes > Lamniformes > Lamnidae > Carcharodon > Carcharodon carcharias. The sequence continues at coordinate 271,057,126 of NC_054467.1, forward strand.
CTGTGTGTGAACAGACTGAGGTTAGTGTGAGTTACTGTGTGTGAACAGACTGAGGTTAGTGTGAGATACTGTGCGTGTTCAGACTGAAGTTAGTGTGAGGTACTGTGTGTGAACAGACTGAGGTTAGTGTGAGTCACTGTGCGTGTTCAGACTGAAGTTAGTGTGAGATACTGTGTGTGAACAGACTGAGGTTAGTGTGAGATACTGTGTGAACAGACTGAGGTTTGTGTGAGTCACTGTGCGTGTTCAGACTGAAGTTAGTGTGAGATACTGTGTGTGAACAGACTGAGGTTAGTGTGGGTTACTGACTGAACAGACTGAGGTTAGTGTGAGTTTCTGTGGTGCGATCAGACTGAGGTTAGTGTGATTTACCGTGTGTGAACAGACTGAGGTTAATGTGAGTTACTGTGTGTGAACAGAATTAGGATAATCTGATTTAATGTGTGTGAACAGACTGAGGTTAGTGTGAGTGACTGAGTTTGAACGGACTGAGTTTATTGTGAGTTACTGTGTGTGAACAGAATTAGGATAGTGTGAGTTTCTGTGGTGCGATCAGACTGAGGTTAGTGTCAGTTAATGTGTGTGAACTGACTGAGGTTAGTGTGAGTTACTGTGTGTGAACAGACTAAGGTTAGTGTGAGTTACAGTGGGTGAACAGACTGAGGTTAGTGTGACTTACTGTGTGAACAGACTGAGGTTAGTGTGAGATACTGTGTGTGAACAGACTTAGGTTAGTGTGAGTTACTGTGTGTGAACAGACTGAGGTTATTGTCAGTTACTGTGTGTGAACAGACTAGGTTTAGTGTGAGTTTATGCGTGTGAACAGACTGAGGTTATTGTGAGTTACTGTGTGTGAACAGACTGAGGTTAGTGTGATTTACTGTGTGTGAACAGACTGAGGTTAGTGTGAGTGACTGCGTTTAAACGGACTGAGGTTATTGTGAGTTACTGTGTGTGAACAGAATTAGGATAATCTGATTTAATGTGTGTGAACAGACTGAGGTTAGTATGAGTGACTGAGTTTAAACGGACTGAGGTTATTGTGAGTTACTGTGTGTGAACATAATTAGGATAGTGTGAGTTTCTGTGGTGCGATCAGACTGAGGTTAGTGTCAGTTAATGTGTGTGAACTGACTGAGGTTAGTGTGAGTCACTGTGCGTGTTCAGAATGAAGTTAGTGTGAGATACTGTGTGTTAACAGACTGAGGTTAGTGTGAGTCACTGTGCGTGATCAGACTGAAGTTAGTGAGAGAAACTGTGTGTGAACAGACTGAGGTTAGTGGGAGTTACAATGTGTGAACAGACTGAGGTTAGTGTCAGTTACTGTATGTGAACAGACTGAGGTTAGTGTGAGTTACTGTGTGAAAAGACTGAGGCTAGTGTGAGTTATTGTGTGTGAACAGACTCAGGATAGTGTGCGTTACTGTGTGTAACAGACTGAGGATAGTGTGAGTTACTGTGTGTGAACCGACTGAGGTTAGTGTGAGTTACAGTGTCTGAACAGACTGTGGTTAGTGTGACTTACTGTGTGAAGAGACTGAGGTTAGTGTGAGTTACTGTGTGTGAACAGACTGAGGTTAGTGTGAGTTACTGTGGGTGAACAAACTGAGGTTAGTGTGAGTTACTGTGGGTGAACAAACTGAGGTTAGTGTGAGTTACTGTGTGTGAACAGACTAAGGTTAGTGTGATGTACAGTGGGTGAACAGACTGAGGTTAGTGTGACTTACTGTGTGAACAGACTGAGGTTAGTGTGAGATACTGTGTGTGAACAGACTTAGGTTAGTGTGAGTTACTGTGTGTGAACAGACTGAGGTTATTGTCAGTTACTGTGTGTGAACAGACTAGGTTTAGTGTGAGTTTATGCGTGTGAACAGACTGAGGTTAGTGTGATTTACTGTGTGTGAACAGACTGAGGTTAGTGTGAGTTACTGTGTTTGAACAGACTGAGGTTAGTGTGAGTTAATGTGTGTGAACAGCCTGAGGTTAGTGTGAGTTACTGTGTGTGAACAGACTGAGGTTAGTGTGAGTTACTGTGGGTGAACAAACTGAGGTTAGTGTGAGTTACTGTGTGTGAACAGACTAAGGTTAATGTGAGTTACAGTGGGTGAACAGACTGAGGGTAGTGTGACTTACTGTGTGAACAGACTGAGGTTAGTGTGAGATACTGTGTGTTAACAGACTGAGGTTAGTGTGAGTTACTGTGTGTGAACAGACTGAGGTTAGTGTGAGTTACTGTGGGTGAACAAACTGAGGTTAGTGTGAGTTACTGTGTGTGAACAGACTAAGGTTAATGTGAGTTACAGTGGGTGAACAGACTGAGGTTAGTGTGACTTACTGTGTGAACAGACTGAGGTTAGTGTGAGATACTGTGTGTTAACAGACTGAGGTTAGTGTGAGTTACTGTGTGTGAACAGACTGAGGTTATTGTGAGTTACTGTGTGTGAACATACTAAGTTTAGTGTGAGTTACTGTGTGTGAACAGACTGAGGTTATTGTGAGTTACTGTGTGTGAACAGACTGAGGTTATTGTGAGTTACTGTGTATGAACAGACTGAGGTTATTGTGAGTTACTGTGTGTGAACAGACTAAGTTTAGTCTGAGTTACTGTTTGTTAATAGACTGAGGTTAGTGTGAGTTACTCTGTGTGAACAGGCTGAGGTTAGTTTGATTTACTGTGTGTGAACAGACTGAGGTTAGTGTGAGTTACTGTGTTTGAACAGTCTGAGGTTAGTGTGAGTTACTGTGTGTGAACAGACTGATGTTAGACTGAGTTACTGTGTGTGAACAGACTGAGGTTAGTGTGAGTTACTGTGTGTGAACAGACTGAGGTTACATTGAGTTACTGTATGTGAACAGACTGAAGTTAGTGTGATATACTCTTTGTGAACAGACTGAGGTTAGTGTGACTTGCTGTGTGTGAACAGACTGAGGTTAGACTGAGTTACTATGTGTGAACAGACTGAGGTTAGTGTGAGTTACTTTGTGTGAACAGACTGAGGTTAGTGTGAGTTACTGTTTGTGAACAGACTGAGGTTAGTGTCTGTTACTGTGTGTGAACAGACTCAGGTTAGTGTGAGTTACTCTGTGTGAAAAGACTGATGTTATTATGAGTTCCAGTGTGTGAACAGACTGAGGTTAGTGAGAGTTACTGTGTGTGAACAGACTGAGGTTAGAGTGAGTTACTGTGTGAACAGACTGAGGTTAATGTGAGTTACTGTGTGTGAACAGACTCAGGTTAGTGTGTGTGAACAGACTGAGGTTACTGTGAGTTACTGTGTTTAAACAGGTTGAGGTGAGTTACAGTGAGTTAACTGATCGAGGTTCATGTGTGTTACTGTGTGTGAACAGACTAGGTTTAGTGTGAGTTTATGCGTGTGAACAGACTGAGGTTATTGTGAGTTACTGTGTGTGAACAGACTGAGGTTAGTGTGATTTACTTTGTGTGAACAGACTGAGGTTAGTGTGAGTTACTGTGTTTGAACTTTCTGAGGTTAGTGTGAGTTAATGTGTGTGAACAGACTGAGGTTAGTGTGAGTTAATATGTGTGTGAACAGACTGAGGTTATTGTGAGTTACTGTGTGTGAACAGACTGAGGTTATTGTGAGTTACTGTGTGTGAACAGACTGAGGTTATTGTGAGTTACTGTGTGTGAACAGACTGAGGTTAGTGTGAGTTACTTTGTGAGAACAGACTGAGGTTAGTGTGAGTTACTGTGTGAACAGACTGAGGTTAATGTGAGTTACTGTGTGTGAACAGACTCAGGTTAGTGTGTGTGAACAGACTGAGGTTACTGTGAGTTACTGTGTTTAAACAGGTTGAGGTGAGTTACAGTGAGTTAACTGATCGAGGTTCATGTGAGTTGCTGTGTGTTAACTGATTGAGGTTCGGGTGAGTTACTGCTTGTTAGCTGTTTGAGGGTAGTATGAGTTAACGTGTGTTTACTCATTGAGTTAGGGTGAGTTACGTTGTGTTAACAGACTGAGGTTAGCGTGAGTAACTGTGGATTAACTGATTGAGGTTGGGGTCAGATACTGTGTGTTAACTGATTGAGGCTAATGTGAGTTTTTGTGTGTTAAATGATTGAGGTTAATGTGAGTTTCTGTGTGTTAACTGTTTAAGGTTAATGTGAGTTACTGTGACTTCTCTAATTGAGGTTAGTTTGTGTTACTGTGCGTGAACAGACTGAGGTTAGTGTGAGTTACTACGAGTGAAGAGACGGAGGTTAGTGTGAGTTACTGTGTGTGAACAGACTGAGAAGAGTGAGTTACTGTGCGATTAGACTGAGGTTAGTGTGAGATACTGTGGGTGAACAAACTGAGGTTAGTGTGAGATACTGTGCGTTTTCAGACTGAAGTTAGTGTGAGATACTGTGTGTGAACAGACTGAGGTTAGTGTGAGTTACTGTGTGTGAACAGACTGAGGTTAGTGTGAGATACTGTGGGTGTTCAGACTGAAGTTAGTGTGAGGTACTGTGTGTGAACAGACTGAGGTTAGTGTGAGTCACTGTGCGTGTTCAGACTGAAGTTAGTGTGAGATACTGTGTGTGAACAGACTGAGTTTAGTGTGAGATACTGTGTGAACAGACTGAGGTTTGTGTGAGTCACTGTGCGTGTTCAGACTGAAGTTAGTGTGAGATACTGTGTGTGAACAGACTGAGGTTAGTGTGGGTTACTGACTGAACAGACTGAGGTTAGTGTGAGTTTCTGTGGTGCGATCAGACTGAGGTTAGTGTGATTTACCGTGTGTGAACAGACTGAGGTTAATGTGAGTTACTGTGTGTGAACAGAATTAGGATAATCTGATTTAATGTGTGTGAACAGACTGAGGTTAGTGTGAGTGACTGAGTTTAAACGGACTGAGGTTATTGTGAGTTACTGTGTGTGAACAGAATTAGGATAGTGTGAGTTTCTGTGGTGCGATCAGACTGATGTTAGTGTCAGTTAATGTGTGTGAACTGACTGAGGTTAGTGTGAGTCACTGTGCGTGTTCAGAATGAAGTTAGTGTGAGATACTGTGTGTGAACAGACTGAGGTTAGTGTGAGTCACTGTGCGTGATCAGACTGAAGTTAGTGAGAGAAACTGTGTGTGAACAGACTGAGGTTAGTGGGAGTTACAGTGTGTGAACAGACTGAGGTTAGTGTCAGTTACTGTATGTGAACAGACTGAGGTTAGTGTGAGTTACTGTGTGAAAAGACTGAGGTTAGTGTGAGTTATTGTGTGTGAACAGACTCAGGTTAGTGTGCGTTACTGTGTGTAACAGACTGAGGATAGTGTGAGTTACTGTGTGTGAACCGACTGAGGTTAGTGTGAGTTACAGTGTCTGAACAGACTGTGGTTAGTGTGACTTACTGTGTGAAGAGACTGAGGTTAGTGTGAGTTACTGTGGGTGAACAAACTGAGGTTAGTGTGAGTTACTGTGTGTGAACAGACTAAGGTTAGTGTGAGTTACAGTGGGTGAACAGACTGAGGTTAGTGTGACTTACTGTGTGAACAGACTGAGGTTAGTGTGAGATACTGTGTGTGAACAGACTTAGGTTAGTGTGAGTTACTGTGTGTGAACAGACTGAGGTTATTGTGAGTTACTGTGTGTGAACAGACTAGGTTTAGTGTGAGTTTATGCGTGTGAACAGACTGAGGTTATTGTGAGTTACTGTGTGTGAACAGACTGAGGTTAGTGTGATTTACTGTGTGTGAACAGACTGAGGTTAGTGTGAGTTACTGTGTTTGAACAGACTGAGGTTAGTGTGAGTTAATGTGTGTGAACAGACTGAGGTTAGTGTGAGTTACTGTGGGTGAACAAACTGAGGTTAGTGTGAGTTACTGCGTGTGAACAGACTAAGGTTAATGTGAGTTACAGTGGGTGAACAGACTGAGGTTAGTGTGACTTACTGTGTGAACAGACTGAGGTTAGTGTGAGATACTGTGTGTTAACAGACTGAGGTTAGTGTGAGTTACAGTGTGTGAACAGACTGAGGTTATTGTGAGTTACTGTGTGTGAACAGACTGAGGTTATTGTGAGTTACTGTGTGTGAACAGACTCAGGTTAGTGTGCGTTACTGTGTGTAACAGACTGAGGATAGTGTGAGTTACTGTGTGTGAACCGACTGAGGTTAGGGTGAGTTACAGTGTCTGAACAGACTGTGGTTAGTGTGACTTACTGTGTGAAGAGACTGAGGTTAGTGTGAGTTACTGTGGGTGAACAAACTGAGGTTAGTGTGAGTTACTGTGTGTGAACAGACTAAGGTTAGTGTGAGTTACAGTGGGTGAACAGACTGAGGTTAGTGTGACTTACTGTGTGAACAGACTGAGGTTAGTGTGAGATACTGTGTGTGAACAGACTTAGGTTAGTGTGAGTTACTGTGTGTGAACAGACTGAGGTTATTGTCAGTTACTGTGTGTGAACAGACTAGGTTTAGTGTGAGTTTATGCGTGTGAACAGACTGAGGTTATTGTGAGTTACTGTGTGTGAACAGACTGAGGTTAGTGTGATTTACTGTGTGTGAACAGACTGAGGTTAGTGTGAGTTACTGTGTTTGAACAGACTGAGGTTAGTGTGAGTTACTATGCGAATAGACTGAGGTTAGTGTGAGTTACTGTGTGTGAACAGACTGAGGTTAGTGTGAGTTACTGTGTGTGAACAGACTGAGGTTAGTGTGAGTTACTGTGTGTGAACAGACGGAGGTCAGTGTCAGTTACAGTGGGTGAACAGACTGAGGTTAGTGTGACTTACTGTGTGAACAGACTGAGGTTAGTGTGAGATACTGTGTGTTAACAGACTGAGGTTAGTGTGAGTTACTGTGTGTGAACAGACTGAGGTTATTGTGAGTTACTGTGTGTGAACATACTAAGTTTAGTGTGAGTTACTGTGTGTGAACAGACTGAGGTTATTGTGAGTTACTGTGTGTGAACAGACTGAGGTTATTGTGAGTTACTGTGTGTGAACAGACTGAGGTTATTGTGAGTTACTGTGTGTGAACAGACTGAGGTTAGTGTGAGTTACTGTGTGTGAACAGACTGAGGTTAGAGTGAGTTACTGTGTGAACAGACTGAGGTTAATGTGAGTTACTGTGTGTGAACAGACTCAGGTTAGTGTGTGTGAACAGACTGAGGTTACTGTGAATTACTGTGTTTAAACAGGTTGAGGTGAGTTACAGTGAGTTAACTGATCGAGGTTCATGTGAGTTGCTGTGTGTTAACTGATTGAGGTTCGGGTGAGTTACTACTTGTTAGCTGGTTGAGGGTAGTATGAGTTAACGTGTGTTTACTCATTGAGTTAGGGTGAGTTACGTTGTGTTAACAGACTGAGGTTAGCGTGAGTAACTGTGGATTAACTGATTGAGGTTGGGGTCAGATACTGTGTGTTAACTGATTGAGGCTAATGTGAGTTTTTGTGTGTTAAATGATTGAGGTTAATGTGAGTTACTGTGTGTTAACTGTTTAAGGTTAATGTGAGTTACTGTGACTTCTCTAATTGAGGTTAGTTTCTGTTACTGTGCGTGAACAGACTGAGGTTAGTGTGAGTTACCACGAGTGAAGAGACGGAGGTTAGTGTGAGTTACTGTGTGTGAACAGACTGAGAAGAGTGAGTTACTGTGCGATTAGACTGACGATAGTGTGAGATACTGTGGGTGAACAGACTGAGGTTAGTGTGAGATACTGTGCGTTTTCAGACTGAAGTTAGTGTGAGATACTGTGTGTGAACAGACTGAGGTTAGTGTGAGTTACTGTGTGTGAACAGACTGAGGTTAGTGTGAGATACTGTGCGTGTTCAGACTGAAGTTAGTGTGAGGTACTGTGTGTGAACAGACTGAGGTTAGTGTGAGTCACTGTGCGTGTTCAGACTGAAGTTAGTGTGAGATACTGTGTGTGAACAGACTGAGGTTAGTGTGAGATACTGTGTGAACAGGCTGAGGTTTGTGTGAGTCACTGTGCGTGTTCAGACTGAAGTTAGTGTGAGATACTGTGTGTGAACAGACTGAGGTTAGTGTGGGTTACTGACCGAACAGACTGAGGTTAGTGTGAGTTTCTGTGGTGCGATCAGACTGAGGTTAGTGTGATTTACCGTGTGTGAACAGACTGAGGTTAATGTGAGTTACTGTGTGTGAACAGAATTAGGATAATCTGATTTAATGTGTGTGAACAGACTGAGGTTAGTGTGAGTGACTGAGTTTAAACGGACTGAGGTTATTGTGAGTTACTGTGTGTGAACAGAATTAGGATAGTGTGAGTTTCTGTGGTGCGATCAGACTGAGGTTAGTGTCAGTTAATGTGTGTGAACTGACTGAGGTTAGTGTGAGTCACTGTGCGTGTTCAGAATGAAGTTAGTGTGAGATACTGAGTGTGAACAGACTGAGGTTAGTGTGAGTCACTGTGCGTGTTCAGACTGAAGTTAGTGAGAGAAACTGTGTGTGAACAGACTGAGGTTAGTGGGAGTTACAGTGTGTGAACAGACTGAGGTTAGTGTCAGTTACTGTATGTGAACAGACTGAGGTTAGTGTGAGTTACTGTGTGAAAAGACTGAGGTTAGTGTGAGTTATTGTGTGTGAACAGACTCAGGTTAGTGTGCGTTACTGTGTGTAACAGACTGAGGATAGTGTGAGTTACTGTGTGTGAACCGACTGAGGTTAGTGTGAGTTACAGTGTCTGAACAGACTGTGGTTAGGTTGACTTACTGTGTGAAGAGACTGAGGTTAGTGTGAGTTACTGTGGGTGAACAAACTGAGGTTAGTGTGAGTTACTGTGTGTGAACAGACTAAGGTTAGTGTGAGTTACAGTGGGTGAACAGACTGAGGTTAGTGTGACTTACTGTGTGAACAGACTGAAGTTAGTGTGAGATACTGTGTGTGAACAGACTGAGGTTAGTGTGAGTTACTGTGTGTGAACAGACTGAGGTTACTGTAAGATACTGTGTGTGAACAGACTGAGGTTATTGTGAGTTACTGTGTGTGAACAGACTCAGGTTAGTGTGCGTTACTGTGTGTAACAGACTGAGGATAGTGTGAGTTACTGTGTGTGAACCGACTGAGGTTAGTGTGAGTTACAGTGTCTGAACAGACTGTGGTTAGTGTGACTTACTGTGTGAAGAGACTGAGGTTAGTGTGAGTTACTGTGGGTGAACAAACTGAGGTTAGTGTGAGTTACTGTGTGTGAACAGACTAAGGTTAGTGTAAGTTACAGTGGGTGAACAGACTGAGGTTAGTGTGACTTACTGTGTGAACAGACTGAGGTTAGTGTGAGATACTGTGTGTGAACAGACTTAGGTTAGTGTGAGTTACTGTGTGTGAACAGACTGAGGTTATTGTGAGTTACTGTGTGTGAACAGACTAGGTTTAGTGTGAGTTTATGCGTGTGAACAGACTGAGGTTATTGTGAGTTACTGTGTGTGAACAGACTGAGGTTAGTGTGATTTACTGTGTGTGAACAGACTGAGGTTAGTGTGAGTTACTGTGTTTGAACAGACTGAGGTTAGTGTGAGTTAATGTGTGTGAACAGACTGAGGTTAGTGTGAGTTACTGTGTGTGAACAGACTGAGGTTAGTGTGAGTTACTGTGGGTGAACAAACTGAGATTAGTGTGAGTTACTGTGTGTGAACAGACTAAGGTTAATGTGAGTTACAGTGGGTGAACAGACTGAGGTTAGTGTGACTTACTGTGTGAACAGACTGAGGTTAGTCTGAGATACTGTGTGTTAACAGACTGAGGTTAGTGTGAGTTACTGTGTGTGAACAGACTGAGGTTATTGTGAGTTACTGTGTGTGAACATACTAAGTTTAGTTTGATTTACTGTGTGTGAACAGACTGAGGTTATTGTGAGTTACTGTGTGTGAACAGACTGAGGTTATTGTGAGTTACTGTGTGTGAACAGACTGAGGTTATTGTGAGTTACTGTGTGTGAACAGACTGAGGTTATTGTGAGTTACTGTGTGTGAACAGACTGAGGTTAGTGTGAGTTACTTTGTGTGAACAGACTGAGGTTAGTGTGAGTTACTGTTTGTGAACAGACTGAGGTTAGTGTCTGTTACTGTGTGAGAACAGACTCAGGTTAGTGTGAGTTACTCTGTGTGAAAAGACTGATGTTATTATGAGTTCCAGTGTGTGAACAGACTGAGGTTAGTGAGAGTTACTGTGTGTGAACAGACTGAGGTTAGAGTGAGTTACTGTGTGAACAGACTGAGGTTAATGTGAGTTACTGTGTGTGAACAGACTCAGGTTAGTGTGTGTGAACAGACTGAGGTTACTGTGAGTTACTGTGTTTAAACAGGTTGAGGTGAGTTACAGTGAGTTAACTGGTCGAGGTTCATGTGAGTTGCTGTGTGTTAACTGACTGAGGTTCGGGTGAGTTACTGCTTGTTAGCTGGTTGAGGGTAGTATGAGTTAACGTGTGTTTACTCATTGAGTTAGGGTGAGTTACGTTGTGTTAACAGACTGAGGTTAGCGTGAGTAACTGTGGATTAACTGATTGAGGTTGGGGTCAGATACTGTGTGTTAACTGATTGAGGCTAATGTGAGTTTTTGTGTGTTAAATGATTGAGGTTAATGTGAGTTTCTGTGTGTTAACTGTTTAAGGTTAATGTGAGTTACTGTGACTTCTCTAATTGAGGTTAGTTTGTGTTACTGTGCGTGAACAGACTGAGGTTAGTGTGAGTTACTACGAGTGAAGAGACGGAGGTTAGTGTGAGTTACTGTGTGTGAACAGACTGAGAAGAGTGAGTTACTGTGCGATTAGACTGAGGTTAGTGTGAGATACTGTGGGTGAACAGACTGAGGTTAGTGTGATTTACTGTGTGTGAACAGACTGAGGTTAGTGTGATTTACTGTGTGTGAACAGACTGAGGTTAGTGTGAGTTACTGTGTTTGAACAGACTGAGGTTAGTGTGAGTTAATGTGTCTGAACAGACTGAGGTTAGTGTGAGTTACTGTGTGTGAACAGACTGAGGTTAGTGTGAGTTACTGTGGGTGAACAAACTGAGGTTAGTGTGAGTTACTGTGTGTGAACAGACTAAGGTTAATGTGAGTTACAGTGGGTGAACAGACTGAGGTTAGTGTGACTTACTGTGTGAACAGACTGAGGTTAGTGTGAGATACTGTGTGTTAACAGACTGAGGTTAGTGTGAGTTACAGTGTGTGAACAGACTGAGGTTATTGTGAGTTACTGTGTGTGAACATACTAAGTTTAGTGTGAGTTACTGTGTGTGAACAGACTGAGGTTATTGTGAGTTACTGTGTGTGAACAGACTGAGGTTATTGTGAGTTACTGTGTGTGAACAGACTCAGGTTAGTGTGCGTTACTGTGTGTAACAGACTGAGGATAGTGTGAGTTACTGTGTGTGAACCGACTGAGGTTAGTGTGAGTTACAGTGTCTGAACAGACTGTGGTTAGTGTGACTTACTGTGTGAAGAGACTGAGGTTAGTGTGAGTTACTGTGGGTGAACAAACTGAGGTTAGTATGAGTTACTGTGTGTGAACAGACTGAGTTTAGTGTGATTTACTGTGTGTGAACAGACTGAGGTTAGTGTGAGTTACTGTGTTTGAACAGACTGAGGTTAGTGTGAGTTAATGTGTGTGAACAGACTGAGGTTAGTGTGAGTTACTGTGTGTGAACAGACTGAGGTTAGTGTGAGTTACTGTGGGTGAACAAACTGAGGTTAGTGTGAGTTACTGTGTGTGAACAGACTAAGGTTAATGTGAGTTACAGTGGGTGAACAGAATGAGGTTAGTGTGACTTACTGTGTGAACAGACTGAGGTTAGTGTGAGATACTGTGTGTTAACAGACTGAGGTTAGTGTGAGTTACTGTGTGTGAACAGACTGAGGTTATTGTGAGTTACTGTGTGTGAACATACTAAGTTTAGTGTGAGTTACTGTGTGTGAACAGACTGAGGTTATTGTGAGTTACTGTGTGTGAACAGACTGAGGTTATTGTGAGTTACTGTGTGTGAACAGACTGAGGTTATTGTGAGTTACTGTGTGTGAACAGACTGAGGTTAGTGTGAGTTACTTTGTGTGAACAGACTGAGGTTAGTGTGAGTTACTGTGTGAACAGACTGAGGTTAATGTGAGTTACTGTGTGTGAACAGACTCAGGTTAGTGTGTGTGAACAGACTGAGGTTACTGTGAGTTACTGTGTTTAAACAGGTTGAGGTGAGTTACAGTGAGTTAACTGATCGAGGTTCATGTGAGTTGCTGTGTGTTAACTGATTGAGGTTCGGGTGAGTTACTGCTTGTTAGCTGGTTGAGGGTAGTATGAGTTAACGTGTGTTTACTCATTGAGTTAGGGTGAGTTACGTTGTGTTAACAGACTGAGGTTAGCGTGAGTAACTGTGGATTAACTGATTGAGGTTGGGGTCAGATACTGTGTGTTAACTGATTGAGGCTAATGTGAGTTTTTGTGTGTTAAATGATTGAGGTTAATGTGAGTTACTGTGTGTTAACTGTTTAAGTTTAATGTGAGTTACTGTGACTTCTCTAATTGAGGTTAGTTTGTGTTACTGTGCGTGAACAGACTGAGGTTAGTGTGAGTTACTACGAGTGAAGAGACGGAGGTTAGTGTGAGTTACTGTGTGTGAACAGACTGAGAAGAGTGAGTTACTGTGCGATTAGACTGACGATAGTGTGAGATACTGTGGGTGAACAGACTGAGGTTAGTGTGAGATACTGTGCGTTTTCAGACTGAAGTTAGTGTGAGATACTGTGTGTGAACAGACTGAGGTTAGTGTGAGTTACTGTGTGTGAACAGACTGAGGTTAATGTGAGATACTGTGCGTGTTCAGACTGAAGTTAGTGTGAGGTACTGTGTGTGAACAGACTGAGGTTAGTGTGAGTCACTGTGCGTGTTCAGACTGAAGTTAGTGTGAGATACTGTGTGTGAACAGACTGAGGTTAGTGTGAGATACTGTGTGAACAGACTGAGGTTTGTGTGAGTCACTGTGCGTGTTCAGACTGAAGTTAGTGTGAGATACTGTGTGTGAACAGACTGAGGTTAGTGTGGGTTACTGACCGAACAGACTGAGGTTAGTGTGAGTTTCTGTGGTGCGATCAGACTGAGGTTAGTGTGATTTACCGTGTGTGAACAGACTGAGGTTAATGTGAGTTACTGTGTGTGAACAGAATTAGGATAATCTGATTTAATGTGTGTGAACAGACTGAGGTTAGTGTGAGTGACTGAGTTTAAACGGACTGAGGTTATTGTGAGTTACTGTGTGTGAACAGAATTAGGATAGTGTGAGTTTCTGTGGTGCGATCAGACTGAGGTTAGTGTCAGTTAATGTGTGTGAACTGACTGAGGTTAGTGTGAGTCACTGTGCGTGTTCAGAATGAAGTTAGTGTGAGATACTGTGTGTGAACAGACTGAGGTTAGTGTGAGTCACTGTGCGTGTTCAGACTGAAGTTAGTGAGAGAAACTGTGTGTGAACAGACTGAGGTTAGTGGGAGTTACAGTGTGTGAACAGACTGAGGTTAGTGTCAGTTACTGTATGTGAACAGACTGAGGTTAGTGTGAGTTACTGTGTGAAAAGACTGAGGTTAGTGTGAGTTATTGTGTGTGAACAGACTCAGGTTAGTGTGCGTTACTGTGTGTAACAGACTGAGGATAGTGTGAGTTACTGTGTGTGAACCGACTGAGGTTAGTGTGAGTTACAGTGTCTGAACAGACTGTGGTTAGGTTGACTTACTGTGTGAAGAGACTGAGGTTAGTGTGAGTTACTGTGGGTGAACAAACTGAGGTTAGTGTGAGTTACTGTGTGTGAACAGACTAAGGTTAGTGTGAGTTACAGTGGGTGAACAGACTGAGGTTAGTGTGACTTACTGTGTGAACAGACTGAGGTTAGTGTGAGATACTGTGTGTTAACAGACTGAGGTTAGTGTGAGTTACTGTGTGTGAACAGACTGAGGTTATTGTGAGTTACTGTGTGTGAACAGACTGAGGTTATTGTGAGTTACTGTGTGTGAACAGACTCAGGTTAGTGTGCGTTACTGTGTGTAACAGACTGAGGATAGTGTGAGTTACTGTGTGTGAACCGACTGAGGTTAGTGTGAGTTACAGTGTCTGAACAGACTGTGGTTAGTGTGACTTACTGTGTGAAGAGACTGAGGTTAGTGTGAGTTACTGTGGGTGAACAAACTGAGGTTAGTGTGAGTTACTGTGTGTGAACAGACTAAGGTTAGTGTGAGTTACAGTGGGTGAACAGACTGAGGTTAGTGTGACTTACTGTGTGAACAGACTGAGGTTAGTGTGAGATACTGTGTGTGAACAGACTTAGGTTAGTGTGAGTTACTGTGTGTGAACAGACTGAGGTTATTGTGAGTTACTGTGTGTGAACAGACTAGGTTTAGTGTGAGTTTATGCGTGTGAACAGACTGAGGTTATTGTGAGTTACTGTGTGTGAACAGACTGAGGTTAGTGTGATTTACTGTGTGTGAACAGACTGAGGTTAGTGTGAGTTACTGTGTTTGAACAGACTGAGGTTAGTGTGAGTTAATGTGTGTGAACAGACTGAGGTTAGTGTGAGTTACTGTGTGTGAACAGACTGAGGTTAGTGTGAGTTACTGTGGGTGAACAAACTGAGGTTAGTGTGAGTTACTGTGTGTGAACAGACTAAGGTTAATGTGAGTTACAGTGGGTGAACAGACTGAGGTTAGTGTGACTTACTGTGTGAACAGACTGAGGTTAGTGTGAGATACTGTGTGTTAACAGACTGAGGTTAGTGTGAGTTACTGTGTGTGAACAGACTGAGGTTATTGTGAGTTACTGTGTGTGAACATACTAAGTTTAGTTTGATTTACTGTGTGTGAACAGACTGAGGTTATTGTGAGTTACTGTGTGTGAACAGACTGAGGTTATTGTGAGTTACTGTGTGTGAACAGACTGAGGTTATTGTGAGTTACTGTGTGTGAACAGACTGAGGTTATTGTGAGTTACTGTGTGTGAACAGACTGAGGTTATTGTGAGTTACTGTGTGTGAACAGACTGAGGTTAGTGTGAGTTACTTTGTGTGAACAGACTGAGGTTAGTGTGAGTTACTGTTTGTGAACAGACTGAGGTTAGTGTCTGTTACTGTGTGAGAACAGACTCAGGTTAGTGTGAGTTACTCTGTGTGAAAAGACTGATGTTATTATGAGTTCCAGTGTGTGAACAGACTGAGGTTAGTGAGAGTTACTGTGTGTGAACAGACTGAGGTTAGAGTGAGTTACTGTGTGAACAGACTGAGGTTAATGTGAGTTACTGTGTGTGAACAGACTCAGGTTAGTGTTTGTGAACAGACTGAGGTTAGTGTGAGTTACTGTGTTTAAACAGGTTGAGGTGAGTTACAGTGAGTTAACTGGTCGAGGTTCATGTGAGTTGCTGTGTGTTAACTGACTGAGGTTCGGGTGAGTTACTGCTTGTTAGCTGGTTGAGGGTAGTATGAGTTATCGTGTGTTTACTCATTGAGTTAGGGTGAGTTACTGTGTGTTACCTGACTGAGGTTAGCGTGAGTAACTGTGGATTAACTGATTGAGGTTGGGGTCAGATACTGTGTGTTAACTGATTGAGGCTAATGTGAGTTTTTGTGTGTTAAATGATTGAGGTTAATGTGAGTTTCTGTTTGTTAACTGTTTAAGGTTAATGTGAGTTACTGTGACTTCTCTAATTGAGGTTAGTTTGTGCTACTGTGCGTGAACAGACTGAGGTTAGTGTGAGTTACTGTGTGTGAACAGACTGAGGTTAGTGTGAGTTACTGTGTGTGAACAGACTGAGAAGAGTGAGTTACTGTGCGATTAGACTGAGGTTACTCTGAGTTACTGTGTGTGAACAGACGGAGGTTAGTGTCATTTACTGTGTGTGAAGAGACTGAGGTTAGTGTGATTTACTTTGTGTGAACAGATTGACGTTAGTGTCAGTTACTGTGAATGAACAGATTGAGTTTAGTGTGAGTTTTTGTGTGTGAACAGACTGAGGTTAGTGTGAGTTACTGCGTGTG